>NC_050579.1:100082833-100382833 GCF_011100635.1 Trichosurus vulpecula
CATATCAACAAAGCAATGCTCTTTTGCTGCATTTTTATTTAATCTATATATTTTATTTATTCTTGGAAAGTATGGTTGAGCGAGGATCCAACCTTGCCATCCCAGGGTGCACAAAAGCCCAGCTGACATCCATTGGGAGCCTCACACTTGGAACAATGGCAAGTTGCAGACAATGCTTAGTATCTATAACATACTTCCTTAAAAAAAAAAAAAAAAAAAAAAAAAGGACACACACTATCTCTTATTCACCCTGTCAGTCTTCTTACCTCTACTAAAGGTTATGTTTGCTACTGCTCTCTGTTGTCCTTAACCACTGACATTTTAAAGAGTCTAAAATGCTCTGTGCCCTGGGACTCCTTTGTATGGGGTACTTTTCAAGTGTAAATGGTTGTTGCTACAACCTCCGTGTGACTTCTGGCTATAACCTCTAGCTCGAAGTGGAATCCCTTCTGGAGACCCTATGGAATCTTTCCTTTAGTCTCCAGCTTTCCTGAGAGAGGCCACATTCCAGCTGGCAAAGCCATCACCATAATTTGTCAAAGCAAGAAAAAAGGTGCTGTGAAAACACATGGTCTGAATGGCTGTAGACAATTATCTATATTCTGTGACAAAACTGCGAGCAAAAACCTTCAAGAAGTGATTCTTTAACTGTATGTCTGATAGCTCGGGGTCATGAGTAGCGTATTATAGAGGAAGCCGTCAAAATGCTTTTGGGTTCTTTGAAAGGTCTGATCAAAGCAGTGATTTGGGGCTAGTGTTGGAGAAACTCCTTTCAACTGAATCCAGAACTTCTGTGGGTATTGACCTATCTACTAGCACCTTCTTTTCCAAACTGTCTTATATTTAACTATTTTGGATCTATTATCTTTGTGTTTATTCCATATCTATTTATCTCCCTATTAGAATGTAAGGCCCTTGAAAATTGGAATTATTTCATTCATCGTATTTGTATCTATAGCAGCTAGCACAGTACCTGGGACCTACTAAGTGCTTTATAAATGCTGTTGGTTGATTGATTGATTGTTAATGTGAAATTATAATAATAAATTATAATAGCTAACATTTTTGTTTGCAAAATGCTTTACATATGTTATCTCTGTTATGTTACAATAGCCCTGTGACTTAGGGTTTATTATTATCCTCATTTTACAAATGAGGAAACTGAGGTTTACTAGATTACATCACACAGATGGTGTGGCAGGATTCCTTAGGTCTTTCTGACACCAAGTCCAGGACTCTATCTACTATGCCACTTAGCTGACTCAAAGGGCAAACAAAGCTCACTATACCACTGCTACTTAAGAACACCCACCCTTTCCTTCTTAGTCCCATTCTCAATGCAGTCACTCTAGCCTCATTAGGTTTTTTTTTGGGGGGGAGGGGAGTGGGAGTAATTTGTTTTGGTACTAGATCTAATTTTACCTAGATTGGGAGTTCACCAAGCACTCATAAGCCAACCCCATTGCTTACTGACCCAGAAGCTTTTACCTGCTGTGTTTCTGACCTGAGTTAGTTCACCCCTTCCTTAGGCAATCTGCTGCTCTCTGCCCCATCCTGGGCACTCACTATATGGGTGCCAGACTTCACACGGACACCCAACCAGCTTTTGCCCAACTGAAGATTAGAATTCCTAAACTTAAGCAAACCACCAGCCTTGATCTCCCCAATAGCAGAGAATTAAGGTGTGTATCACCTGGCTCGCCCTAACATCATTATTGCCAGGCAACTAAGTTAATACATTAGCAGATGCCAGGGACTCAGCCAATTAGACTGCACCTATTAGAAGGCAGTAAATTGTCTCCTTTCCAGAGATGCAAATTAGTGATGCTTACTTCCTGTTAGGGTTAGTGCCTACCAGAGTATGTGACTAGCACAATGATACAGTAGAAAGAGTATTAGATCTGGAGTCAGAGGAGACCAAAGTTCAAATCCCACCACTAACTTTTACTGAGCTATGTGACAATGGACAAATTATTTAATCCTTATGAACCTAGTGGTTCCTCATCTGTAAAACAGTTCAAGGACACATACTTTGCCTCGTAGGGACTTTATGGGATAGTGGAGAGAATGAGTGACTTGGAGTTAAGAAGATACCGGTATAAATTCCAAGCTTACTAGCTATGTGAATCAGGACTAGTCCCTTAACTGGATTAGACTTACCTACTAAATCAGACTGGTTGTTATATATGCTTTGGTGGAGAGTAATCTGGCACCACTCTGAAAGTTTCCCACCATGATGAAATCATGAATCCTTTTAATATTCCCACAGTATGTATGGGCTGTTGTGAGGTTCAAATGAAAATTGAAAATTTTCACTCTTCTTAAAGATTTTCCAATCTTAAAGCCCTGTTAGCTATTAACAACATTATTATTAATTATTATGTCAGAGAGCAGCATCTGAGGAATACCAGTTGTCATACCAACACTTGTTTTACTGCCCTAAGTTCCCAGCCTTTTATTTCAATCACTCATTGTTCTCTTCACTGAGGCTTCCATTCTCATAGCAGAAGCAATTATGGACTCACAGCTTCCCCACCATTACCACTCAGGAAGGTAAAAAATAATAATTACCCGACATCAAATACAATTTTATTTCCCTAGAAGATCTGAAAGAAGAATGATTTAATTTTTAGAAATTAGAAGTTAATCCTTTCTTTCGCTGATATTTCCTAGAAAAGAAAAATTAACAAGTATTTTGACTCCCTTCAACTGACAGAGGAAAATCCAATAAAAGGAACTGCCCCCAGGTAATGTTTGTCTGAAAATGCATACCCTCCTTGAATTGGTGCCATGTCTAATCTGTGGATAATTGTCACTTGGATAGTCTATTTCCCTACAGTCCCCCACCCCCACCCCAATGGATCCATAGAAATCTATATTAAGGGAGAATAAAGGATGGAAGCATGGTTAAGACAATGCAGCAACCATTTATTGAGCACCAACTGTATGTAAGGGACTATGTTAGCATAGAAGAAATGTGGGATAATGGATAGAACACCAGACTTGGAGCTAGCAAGACCTGAAATTTACTGAATGTGTAACCCTGAGTAAGCTGCTTAATCTCTCTGAGTCTCGGTTTCCTCAGCTGCAAAATGGGAGTGTGATAATATCTGTAGTAATGTTGTTGTAAGGCACAAATAAGATATCAAGCACACATAAAGCCCTATCTAAAGGTCATCATAGTCTGCCTGGACACAAATCCTAGATCCATAGAGCTGATCGGATCGCAGGTTCTTAGATTTAGAGCTGAAAGAGACTTTAGAGGCTATCAAATCCAACTCTCTCATTCTACAGATAAAAAAAAAAAACTGAGGCTTAGAGGTTAAGGGACTTGACCAAGGTCAAACAAGTCATTGGGGACAGAGCCAGCATTTATATTTGGGTCTAATGACTCCAAATTCAGCATTCTTTCCATTCACACACCTGCCTCTTAAAGGAAGGCTCTCTCCCTCCCAACCTCCATCCAAGAAAACAATGATATTGTTAAATGATTTCCTCATTAAAGATTGACCTCCATCCTTGATAGGTCTACAGTATGGACTCATGTCCTCTAAGCCCATCTACTGAAAAGGAAATTTTATATGTACTTGAGGGAGAAGCATGAATATATTTGCAATATAAAAGCCACCTAGGAACAAAGATCTCTAAGAGAAAGAATTGAGTAGCAAAGAAAATTTAATTTGGAAAATGTAATTTCAGTAGCACTAACTACACTTGTGGACAGCAGAAAACATTGTGTGACTGTGATCAAATAAGAAGAAACTAAAGCAGGAAAAAAATATTTTTTAAAAACCCTGAAAACCTGCTACTCTATACCACCCCAGCACCCCTATAGCCAGTTTATACCTTAACAACCGAACATTGGTGCAGAAAATTGAATGCCTCAGAAAATCACTGGCTAGCTACATTTCTGCTTTTTTAAAAAAATTTCCAAGTTATCTGCTTATTCATTTTTAATGTCTATTCCTTTTATCTAAATGTCAGTGAAGGAGTTTTGTACTAAGACTATTCCCAAAATTTGTCAGTGCCACATAGGAAACTTAAAACTGTCACCTTTGGTGATTAATCAAATTTGCTCTAAATGGGATTAATTCGGGTGTATCTATGAAGAAGATTGTCAGGGTGCATGTCCCTCTTCTCATCTGTCCTCAAGTCTTTTTTTTTCTTTCTGAATTTAAAATGAAGCTGAGCTATAATCTTGCATGGCAGTTACTGGATCGGGTCCTTTGATAAACATCTAAAATGCTAATGAATGTAGGCTGTAGTTCTGAAAGAGCAAATGATTTGACAAGAAACTGGAGGGTAAAAGAGAGAGAGAGAGGGAGAGAGAACTTTTCTGACTTAAAAGCAGAACTGTTTTTTGTTCCCTCTCAGTATTGTTTCCTGGAGAAAAATTTTTGCTCTACAGAAAAACAGAAAAAATTCGACTACATCAAAATGCGGAAGCATGAAAAACTGATGAGCTTTCAGATTGTCCTCTTTTGCATGCAAATCATATCAGAAGTTCTCATTAGCATAAATGCATGAGCAACTCTAAATGCTTTTAATTTCCAATCTCAGCCAGCAGAGGAGTAATTTGTCACTGTCAGGGTGAAAATCTAAAAAGAAAAAAAAGAGAGAGAGAGAAGGACTCCATGCTAAATTGGAATCATATAAATTTTTGATTTGCTAATTGACTGATGCTGCAGTTCAATCAACTGCCTTGAAGGTGTAAATAATTCAATGTACAGTCAGAAATAAAAGCATAATGTGCTTCTCCAGGAGGAATATTAGTATTCAGTACAGCAGGACATACCTGACCATGTCTTTTTCACAGACACTCCTTTAGTCAAATGAGAACTCTTCTGCAACTGTACTCACACAAAGAAAACCAGCTTCCAGCTAAGCAAAGCTTTTCCCAGGAAGAGACACTGGGGGTACTGAGATAGAACTTGCTGAGGTTTAACTACAAGCGTTGCAAGCAAGGCCCACCTGATTCTTCACAGTTAGCAGTTCACCAAAGCAATCATAGAAAGTGCAGGAACAGAAATCCTATCACCACTCCGATTAACTTTTAATTATTCCTTTCCCTTAATCAACTGCTTTAAATGTCAAATTCAAAAGGTATTTATTGCAAAAAAAAAAAAAAAAGTACTCATTAGCGCACACTTGCTATGGGTATTTTGAAAGCTGCTACCTGGGGTTTATTTTTGTAATGATGTGCTAGAATGGGGATAGCTTTACCTTAAAGTACTTTTATCTCCATCATCCAGAAGTTGCTTTCCAAATATTATTGCTGGAAATACTGCTTAATTCAGACTGAAATTGAACCAGAATTATCATACTTCTTTCATTATTATACTTTTCTCTAGGTTAGCTAAAAATGATCTTAAAATTAAAAATGCTTGATGATTTACCCAGTCCCTTCCACAATATTTTCATTAGGAAAAGTGCATCTGACATTGAAAGAACAATGTCAATGTCATATGTACAGGGTCACATGAAAATTAAATGAGGACATGGGGACCCTTCCAAAGACTAATTATCTTGTTAGAGATTTCACAAGCTACACTTGGTAATATTTAAGTAAATATAATTTTATTGCTTTTCACTTATGATATCAGAGATTAAACCTAATAAATCTGTATACACATCTATATAACATATGATATTATATATATTAAAATATTTATGTATGATAAGACTGCAGAGGAAAGAAACCTAATAATGACTGATAAATCAAAGAGAAGAAAACAATACAAAACTCATTTGGATGAGAGAATCAAAATTCAAGAAACAAAATCTGATGGGCTGGGACAAGCAAGATGACAATGGGGGTAAATATTGAGTCCTACGTTTTGGCTCAAAAAATAAATTTGTGCACATACATCATGCTGGGACAGTTCATGTGGAAAAGATGTGAGGGATTAGTTCTTCACAAATTCAATATGAACCTCTAAAATGATATGGCTATTCAAAAAGGTCATATATTCAGAAGAATTCAATCTACCTATTCACACGAGGGGAAAAAATAAACAGGTTGATAACAAATGTTTATTGTTAAGACTATGATATGCAATTAGATGGACAACTCATAGATCTGAAAATCAGGTGTATGTATGTGCATGTGCATGCACATGCACATGCATACACACACATACTATGGGTGGGCAATATACTGGGTCTAGAAACGAAAAGAAAGAGAAAGATCTGGAATGTCTTTGAGAAATGGTGTGGTGTTCTTAATATTCCCAAGCTGCACTCTAAAACAAAGACTTATCTTTTCAATACCAATATTGTTCTGATGAGGCTTCATGGTTTTGAAGTATTTAAGGTGAGGGTCACCTAAAGGGGAAAGGAGAGGTACAAGATGGACATGAATAAGCTGCAACATATGACTAATGAATTCAGGAGATTAATTGTAAAAATTGTTATCCAATAGATGTATGACTAGAAAGGAGATGGACAGGTCATGTAGTAAAGAGAGAGTGATAACCAAAGGACAGTCCATTGGTTCTGTTAATGTTCACTCAGTGTGAAGAGATCTAGAGGAAAGCCCCCTGTTGGATACAGACAAGAGTCACACAAGGTGAGAAGGTATTGATGGGTTATGATTTATAATATTAAAGAGAGTATGATATTAATTAAATCTCATCCACCCAAGTATTAAAGTAATAAAATATGTGGTTCTATTAATACAAGTAAGTCATTAGTCTAGAACTCCAGAATAAGGGACATTTATAACAATCCTTATATCTGTCAGTATGCATAGAGAAAAAGAACATAAATTTCAGGAATATAGAGATAATATAGGGATCATAGGTAGTACTGGAAAAGATAACAATATAAAATACATCACCTGACTCACTTTTGCTTGACTCACTTTTATACTAACCCCCACGTGTTATATCGCTCCATCTCAGAATCTGCAGCTAGACAAAGGATACTAGATAAGGAATACTCGGTCACTGGCTCATTATCAATTCAGTCTGGATGCTGTTCCAACTTTGATATTGGTTGCCCAGTTCCCAAGTCACAAGGTTCTCATCATGTCCCCTAGTCTTCCTGTTAACTGAGTCCTTAACTCTTTCTTCAAGTCCCTGGTGAATGAGTGATAGAATCATTGAGTTGGAAAGCCTTAGAGGTCATTTCATTAAACCCATTCATTTCTCAGGTCTAGGGACATCTAAGTAACCTGATACTTAACTGTACTTCAACTTCCCACCCAATGCAAGAGTTCTCCTTGTAACATTTCGAGTGATTTTACATCCAGCTTTGGCTTAGATTGTTTCAGTGAAAAGAGGACTGATGTTCATAGGACCATGGTTTAAGAGTTGGAAGGGACCTTAAAGGCCATTGAATCTAACCCCTTTGTTTTACAAGTGAGGAAACTGAGCCTGAGAGATTGAATGACTTGCTCTGGGTCTCAAAGCAAATAAATGTCTGAGGAGCTGAGATCCCCAAATTCCAAGCTTAGACCTATATTCTTCTTAACCTCCTACTTAGCAGCCCTTCTGTACAGTTTTAGGGGTGATAATGATGTTATTGTTGCCGTTAACTGGTCGCTAAGTAACACTTTAAGGTTTACAAAGTATTGTACATACATTGTTCCATTTGATGCTCATAACACTGGTGAGGTGAATACAATGAATATTATTATCCTCATGTGACAAATAAGAAAACTGTACCTTACTATGTACCTTGTACATTACTACGTACCTTGTACCTTACTATAGTCGTACTGTTAATAAATGTTAGGGGCTGGATTTAAATCTAGGGTTTAGGGTTATGGGGGAGTCCTTATCTCAGCTATCCTGGACTAGATCCTGAAGACTATTGATGAAGGTCACTCTTACTCCTCGGAGTACTGATACTTCACTGACTATAAAACCCAACCTAAACTCCAACTCCTGTATCCTTGTGGCTTACTCTCCTAACCTCCAGGTTAACGTCCTTCAGCTAAAACAGAAAAGAACAAACACACAAGCCAAAGACCAAGGCCCTTTCACAGGGCCACATGGTCTCCAAGGGCAAAAAGTCACAAGGGTTCTCCTCTTACAGTGTTATCTCTCACCAGACATTATAAGTAAAGGAGTCTCTGAGATCCATCAAGAGCACAACTGAAGACAAGGCAAAAAGAAATGGCAGAAGCCAACTAAGTTCTTCTGAATATTTCTGGAGTCAAAGAGCCTCCCTTTGACCATGGTTAGGTGACCAAAATCAGTTACATAATGTTTACACATACTATACATTCCTTCTAAGACATTTCCCTTCCACATCATTATACCTGTCTCAGAAACAAGCCCCTAACCTTCTCCACATGGAGAAGACATGCCAAGTGATCTACAAAAAGGACTGGCCCCTATTTAACTAAGATGGATTTTGTCTCCTTATAACTGCTATTCACTGGACCCATTTTCAACTCTGGAACTACACTACACAGGACAGATATCAAGATAGCGATCATGTTCTCACAGTCTTCTCTTCTCCAGGCTAACCAAGCAATCCTGATTAGTTTAACAATTCCTCATTCTCCATGTTTCCTTTCCTCTAGATACACTTTATTTTTTAACATCCCTTTAAAAATGTGGCATCCAGACCAGAACACACTCTGTTCCAGATATGATCTGATCGTTGTAGAATACAGTAAATAGATGATCATCTCTCTTTCTCTGGATTGTCTAAGACAGCACTATCTTTTGGATAGCTATATCACACAATGGATTCTAATTGAAGTTGTATACGACTAAAGTTACTAAGTCTTTTTTATGTGAACTGCTTGATCTTTGTGTGTGAATCAAATGATTTTTGAGCATAAATTTAGGTCTTTATGTTTCTCCCTATTCAATTCTACCTAGGTTGTTGAGATTACTTTTAAAATTTTGATTCTGTCTTTCAACATACTATCTAGCCCTCAAGTTTTGCGCTACCTGTAAGATCTGATAAGCTTGCCTTTTATATATTCATTTAATTCATTGATAAAAATGTTGAGGAGATAAGGACCTAGTATTAAGCCTCATAGCATGCAACTGGAGACCTCCCTCTGTGTTGTTATCAATATATTAGAAGTTTTGAAGTTAAGTTTCTCAAAAACTAGATATAAATTCACCTACCTATACTACATCTAACAACCTGCATTTTTTTAAAAATCTCTTTTCTAGGATTTCAAGAGACTTTGCTAAAATACAGGTACACAGTATCTTTAGCACTACCCTAATCTAGTAGTTTAATTAGCATATCAAAAATTAAAGAGATTTGGGATAATTTGCTCTTAGTGAATCTATGCTGGCTCCTACTGATAGCCTCTTTATAAGGGTTCACAAATCTATTTAATGTTCATTCTAGAATTTTGTTGTGGATCAATATCAACCTTACTAATCTACAGTATCTATAATGCATCCTTTTTTTCCAGGACATTTGCTTATCTCCAACCTTTTGGTATATTTCCTCTTCTCCATATCTCAGAGATTACCAAGAGTGGTTATTTAATCACATCTGCCAGTAATTTCAGTACCCTCAGATGTAATTAAATTTATCTAGTCCTAGATACAAACTCACTTATGCAACTAGTTGGCAAAATGGATAGAGCATGGGACTTGGAATCAAGAAAACCTGAGTTTGAATCTTGCCTCAGATACTCCCTACTAGCTATGTTACCCTGGTAACTCACTTAACAGCTCTGTATGTGCCTTGGTTTCCTCATCTGTAAAATGGTGATAATAATAGCACCTCCTTCACAAGGTTGTTGTAAGGGTCCAAGGTCCAATAAGGTGACACGTAAAGCACTTTGCAAACCTGTATATACTATAGAATGCTATTAAATAATAATTAGTATTACTAAAATGGCTAAGTGCTTTCTATTCACTCACTTTTCTGTAGTTTCCATTCCTTCCCAATCATGTTTGTTCTATCCATTTCCCTTTAAAGATTATTTTCCATATTGAAAAAAAAACTAAAATGGAGTCAAGAATAACTACCTAGTTTTTTATCCATCCTTCACATTACATCATCTGGCCCAAGAAGCAAAGTTATCCCTTCCTTGTCCTCACTGCCCAAACATAGTTTAAGAGTTGTTTCTATGGTCCTTTACTCTATTTTGCAAATCTAAGCGTATTATAGATTACAGAATTCCCCAGAATTATTCTTAAAGGTTTGGATCTTTTTTTTTAACTTGCTCATGGTTACATGCCATTTCTTCTACTTTTTGAATGCAATTTTTTAAAACCAGGCTCCTTGTTGAACTCTCTTTACAATCACATTGGCCTCTTTGGACACCTCACCCTGTTCTTCCTCATCAACATCACTACTGTTATGTTCTTCCTCATCAACATCACTACTGTTATGTTATCAGGATTACTTCCTCGATGTTCTCTCATCCCTTTTGAGAAGACTTCCCTTTGAAAGTCTCAGGCTGTGAGATATGACCTTTCCTATCTTTCTTGAAATAGTTGAAATTTGCTCTCTCTGGCATGTGTGACTACACCCAATATTTTTTGTTCACTCTCATAAACATTGGATTGGCAAAATTACTTCTTCCCAAAGTCCTTGACACTTCTACGATCCTGAACCATTCTTCTTTTTTGGTCAGTTAAATTGAAAGGCTGGGGTTTAGATCTTGCCTTCAGCCTCACTAGTTTGTGCTTGTCTTGTCTCTCAGCCATCTGACCACTGACCTTCCTGACTTCCTTTAAGTCTCAACTAAAATCCCACATTTTAAAGAAAGTCCTCCCTACTCCCTCTTAATTCCAGTGCCTTTCTTCTGTTAATTATTTCCTATTTATCCTGTATAGAATTGGCATTGCATATATTTGCCTAGATTTTCTCCCCCACTATATTCTGAGCACCCTAAGAGCAGGGTCACTTGTTTCTTTTTGTATCCCTAGCACTTAGCACAGTGCTTGGCAAACAGCAAGTGCTTAATAAATATTTGTTGATAGATTGGTTATCAGACCTTATTTTCACATCCTGTTTATGGTAAATGTGTTCTTTGAACTATCTCCTAGTTACTCAGTAACTGTGTTCCTTTCTTGTTCCTACCTATTCCTTCCTCTTGTCCTCTTCCCCTGTGGATTGATCTCCCAGTTTTGGACCCAGCTTCAGACTCCTTTCTCATAGGTCACACTCATTGGACAACTTAAATAGAGCCCATCACTGGGTTCATACTCTAAACCTTGCATGATAGGACCTGCTAGAGAATATACTCTGCTAGCATTGCCTTCAAGAACACTTTTCATTTCTACAACTCCAAACAAATCTTTTTTGTTGGACAAAGTCAAGTCAAAAGACCTGAGCTAAGATACTGGTTTTGCCACTTACTCCTTGTGTGGCCTTTTTATTACAATGAGACAATAGAGTAGAATTTCAGTAGAGGAAGGAGAGTGTTCCAAATATTACTTCAAGTTTCTTTGATAACTGAGAATTTCAACATAAACTATGAAAGTACACTCTGGTACTCTAGGTGTAGAGAATATGGGATGGGGGTGGGGGAGCTGTGGGGTGGATCATAAGTTTGGGGTTTTTTTGGTTTTTTTTTCCCTGTACAGGATCCACTTTTATAATCACAGAAGAGTCCCTTTTATTTTTAAAAAATTAATTTGTTATTGCTTGTCCTTCGTTCTTTAAGCACAAAGGGCCTCTAAGTGGATCATGACATCAGGAAGTTAATGCCATGATTTGCAATTAAATTGGATTTAAGTGAGGCTGGTCTATGCAAAGTCACCAGCCTCACTTTCTTCTCTGGAGCCATCTGGGTCCAGAGGTATGATACAGATCGGGAAGACTGGAGATGGGCCCAAACTTAAATACTAAAACTTTAATACACAATAAGAAAAGAAAAAAGAAACATATTATAAACTTAAATACAAAAAAAGAAAAGAAAAGTATTGCCATGTGCTCATCAGAACGTGAGAGGACTCAAAATACACAGCAATAAATTTCCATTTCAAGAAAGTATATATAATAAATATTACACATTGTGTTCAGAGTTATCCATCTTTTCTTTGCTTCCTTGTAAGTTTTCTTTGTTTTCTTTTGTTCTCTGCTGTGCACTTTTTACTTTTTGTTTTTTTTCCCCCTTCTTCCCCCATCCCACCCCAAGAAGGCTACAAAGAGATACATACACACATATACTTACATATCTATAATCATAATCATATATAGACATACATTCATATGCATCTATGTAAGACCATATTATACTTGTTTATCCTCTTTCTCTGAGGGTAGATAACATCTTCCTTCATAAGTCCAAGTTCTTCCATATTTTCCTAAGTCCACCAACTCATCATTTGCTATACCACAGCAATATTCCAACTAGTTATTTTAAATAGTCTAAAACAATATTGATTAATATAGCTGACATATAGTATAGTTTCCCTGCTTTTCTCTCTTTTGATTAAATCTATTTTAACTTTAACTTTGAGATCATGATTACTACCTCTGCTTTTTTTTCCTAATAAATTCTATTCCAGATCTTTATTTTATGGGTGTGTGTGTATATCTCTTATTTCCTATCCCTCCTGATTCCTCTACTTTATTTTTACCCACTACCTTGCCCTCCTATTACTTAACCTACCCCCCTCCAAAGATCCCTCCCTTATCCTTTCCCCCCTACCCTTTCACCTTGCCCTCTTGCTTCTATCTGAATTTAGAAGACTTTTATTAGACTTCCAAATATAAATGTTATTCCCTCTTTATCCCATTCCCATAAATCTAGACATCCTTCTATACCCCCATCCTAGTCCCTTGCCCTCTTATTTGTTTATAAATTTAGAAGACTATTATTCCCTTCCAAATGTATAGTACGCTCTCTTTGAGCCAGATTTGACGTGAGTGATATTCCCTCTAAAATTCCTTCACTTATCCTCTCCCCACTCCCTGTCCCCTTTGATCTTTATTTCTTTCTGCATTTAGAAGACTTTTATACCCTTCCAGATATATATATATTGTTCCCCCTTTAACTTATTCCCAATGAGAGTAGGGTTCCAGAACTACCAGCCCTCCTCTCCCATCTAACTCCCCTATATCAGTTCTTCCTCTCGCATCTCATTTGTATAAAATAATTACTCTTTTTGTCTTTTCCTAAATGTTTTTACTTTTTAGAATCACATCATGCTCAGGTTCTACCTCAATCGTTTTTCTGAACTACCCAATTACTAATAACAATCTTAGACATATGTTTTACGTTTCCTCGCATAAAAAGTTAACAGTCTGTCATTAAGTCCCTTGAAATTAGTCTTTGATGTATACCTTATATTTCTCTTGGATCTTATATGTCAAATTTTCTATTAAGTTCAGGGTTTTGTTTTTTTATTTTTTTTTGCAACAACATCCTGAAAATCTGGCAATTCATTGAATGTCCATTTTTTTTTCATTCAGGATTATGCCTAATTTTGCTGGGTATGATATTTTTGGCCACAACCCCAGTTCTTTCACTCTTCAATATATAGTGTTCCACGACCTGCAGTTTTCTAGTGTCACCACTACTAGGTCTTGTGTGATTCTAATTGTGGCTCCACCATACGTAAATTGTTTGTTTTTTTTCCTTATTGCTCATAATATTTTCTCCTTGGGCTGGGGATTTGGGGATTTAGCTATGGTATTCCTATAGGTTTTCCTTGTAGTATCTCTTTCAGGTGGTGATTAGTGAATTTTTTTCTATTTTTATTTTCCCTCATTGTTCTAACACTTCAGGACAATTTTCTTTAATTATTTCTTGTATTACTGTATCAAGATTCTTTTTTTTTTTTATCATAGCTTTCAGGTAGTCCTATCATGCTTGTTTTTGCTTCTTAATCTGTTTTCCAGATCAGTTGTTTTTCTTATGAGATGTTTCATATTCTCTTCTATTTTTTCATTCTTTATATTTCCTTTTATTGTTTCTTGGTCTGTTATAACTTCACTGGCTTCCCCTTGCCCAATCCTAATTTTCAAGGAGTCATTTCCTTCCTTAAAATTCTGGATCTCCTTTTCCAGTTGGTTGACTTTCTTTTCATAATCTTGTTTTTCTTGGATTGCTCTCACTTTTAAAAAACTTTTTCCTCAATCTCTCTCATTTAGTTTTTGAAGCCTTTTTAAAGTTCCTCTATGAATTCTTTTTGGGCAGGAGACCATTTGACATTACTCTTTGAGGTAGGAGAATCTTTTTGCTTCAGTACCCTCCTCTGAAGACAAATCTCAGTAGTAACTTTCAATACTTGGGTTCCTTCTCCTTTGCCTACTCATTTTTTTTTATTTGTAGCAGTTTATTATTGTAATCACCTCCAGTTTTGGGGTATAGATGATGGTGTCTCTGGCCTCAGATCCTCCTTCAGTTCTCGCCTCTGGCCTGGAACTTATTTCCAAGAACTCCACCCTCCTGTAAATGCCCAAAGCCAGTGGTGTTTCCACCCCACTGCTTCTGCATTCATGGGCTATATGCTGGTTCCTTCTCACCTAGGGCTGCATCTGGGCAGCATAACTGGGCCTGGAGTGTCCCTTACGAGCAGATGCTCCCTCAATCTTCCCCCACTCAGATGTCCAACTCCCCACACTGTATGGGAGGTGAAAATTCCTATAACTAGAGCCAAAGCTACTTCCCAACCCAGTTAACCATAAGGCTCACTGCTTACTGTTTCAGAGGAACTAGGCTGGAGGTGTTTACCCTTCACAGGGACCAAACCTAGGTCCTGGGATTTTTTCTTCAGATGTTCTCTGGTTGTCCCGGGAGGATCACTGTTCTGCCCCAACTCTTGCTCATTTTTACCACTCTTCTTTTGCCCTAAGGTGTTATTTTGTCTTGTTTGTGGGGGAAATATGAAGAGCCTGGAATTTTCTGACCTACTCTGCCACCTTCTCAGAATCATCTCTTGAAGAGTATCTTTTAGACCCAGATGAAACCTTCTGGTCATCTAGTCCAACCCTTGTATGCATAGATGATTTTCCATCTATAAATGAAGAAACAAGGGGTTGGAGAAAGTGACTCAGTAAAGCTTACATGCTGAAATTTTTAAAGAATTTAACAAAATTTTGTTAACCTACACCATACAAAGACACTGTGCTAAGCACAGGAGGAGGGAACGACAAAAATGACAACTCTTTCATTCTAGGAATCCCTGTAAGACTTAGAAAAAAGGCATGGCTTATTAATCAATTGATCAATTTAAAAAGCATTTATAAAGCACCTACTATCTGCCAGAGAGTGTGCTAAGCAGTAGGGATACAAAGATAAAAAAAACAGTCCCTGCTCTCAAGGAGCTCAGTCTAAGGGGGAAGACAATATTCAAACAACTATGTACAAGCAAAATACATGCAGAATAAACTGGGGAAAATCTAAGTAGAAAGGCACTAAGATTAAGGAGGACTGAGAAAGGTTTCATGCAGAAGATGAGACTTTAGCTGAGAAGGAAACCCAAGAAACTCAGAGGTGGATGTGAGGAGGCAGAATAGGCTTTGGAACACCAGAATATGGCCATACTCTGTATCTGCTTGAATTTTATGAATATGAATCAGAAACTCTGGATTCTGGTTCTTTCTCTGCCATTAAGTAGCTATGAAACTGAGCAAGGTGCTTTAGACAAACAGTCAATCAATCAGCATTGAAGTGCCTACTGTGTGTGCTAAGTACTGGGATATGAAGCAAAGCAAAGCAAAACAAAGATAATCCCTATTCCAGAGGAGCTCCTAGTGGAATGGGGAAGACAATGTACAAAAGCTATGTACAAATAAAACATATGCAAGGTAAATTGCACGATCAACTGAAGGAAGACACTAGTCTCTTGTTCCTTATCTGGGAAATAAGTGGGAGTTGGGGTATTTACTTAACTAAGGATGGATATAAGGTATTTAAAGAAACACAGGAAGACAAATACAAAATAATTCAGAGTAGAGTCAGCATAGCCAAAAGAAAATATATACAAAACAGCTAGAATAACGTAATTGAAAACAATAGTAAAAGGTAACAACTCAGATAAATTGCAATGACCAATCTTGGTCCCAGAGAACAAATAATGAAAAACATTTCTTCTTTGTAAAGAGATGGAGAATGATGGGTATAAAAGATTAAGTTACTGTTTTTCTTTGTTATAATGGTGATCAGTGCTGGTGACAGGATGATTGTTCTGTATTTAGGGACAGGACTGTGCTGTAAAAAACAGAAATCGATAAAAAATTTCAAGAATTGAGGAGGCTTGGACTATAGTATATCTAAAGTCCTTTTCAGTTTTAACACCATGATGCCATAATGTTCCAGTAATGGATGCAAAAGCTTTTTTTTTTTTCCTAGGTCCAAATGATTGCCAATAATGTATCAAAAATCAAAATCATCTAGACATTTCTAGCGATCAAAGACGCTATTATTTTAAGTGTAGCCATAGGACGTGGAACCCTACCATTCCCCTCCTAAAACCAATGAGAAATAAAAATATCTCACTTTGATATAAAGACCCGTGAGAGCAGGGATTGTTTCACTTTTCTGTTTGCATCTCCAGTGCCTCAGATATTTTTGTATTGTTCAGTCATTTCAGTCATGTTTGACTCACTGTGACCTCATTTAGGGTTTTCTTGGCAAAGAATCTGGAGTGGTTTGCCATTTCCTTCTCAGTTCATTTTACAGATGAGGAAACTGAGGAAAACAGGGTTAACTTGGGCCCAGGGTCACACAGCCAGTAAGTGTTGGAGGCCAGAATTGAATGTAGGAAAAGTAGTCTTCCAGCATTCTATCTATTGAGCCACTTAGCTGTCTGATAGATAGTAACTGTTTATTTAATTAATGTTTATTTATTTATTTATTGATAACGCTTTAAGATTTTCAAAAAGTTGTACAGCATTATTAGGGTAATGGTGCACTTATTATTAAACCACATTTTAGAGATGATGCAACTGAAGTTCAGATGAGACAAATGATTTGCTGAAAATCAAACAGCCAGTAAGGGTAGGGCATGGGATTCTGACCCAGGCCTCTGACTCTGAGTCCTAGTCTCTTGTACTATGTCACAAGAGAAAAGAAATAAACAAAAACAACCCACACATGACTTCCACATAATCTCACTGCATAAACTACGTGCTTAAGTACAAAGAGAGAAACAACCTTTATCCTAAAGGAAGCCAAAAAGTCGGGAACATCTGTGCTTTAATTATTCAAAGTCAAATCTAAAGTTGATTTGGTCTGAATAGGAGTCTGTGACACACTGGCCCATTGTTTCATTCTGTATATAGTCTGCCTCTTTTCATCGGTGACTATGATAGTGTATGTTCCATCAATGGACTTCACTTATCTTTTCCAAACCCTGAGCCAACCCTTCTCGGTAACTCAGTGGCAAGGGAATTCTGCTAAGGTGTCATGTGGGTATAGAACCTCTCTCTTTAGAAGCAGAACTAGTAACATTCATCTACATGCTTGACAAGGGAGGACAAAGAAAGGTCTTGGCAGCATGTACTCAGTAAGACTCTGCATGCTTATGTTAGCTCTGCTCTTGACTTATGTAGCCTGGCTTCAAGCACATTTTTAGTTTAGCTACCTTTCAGTTTTGCCTTGGGCAAAATGGAGGTTTAACATATCTACTACCTCTTACCCGTATGGCAAAGAAAAGAGCAGTTCTCTATGTTTCATTCTATAGAATACTAGATATTAGAGCTGGATTGGGCAGCAATGTGATTAACTGGTCCAGCCTCTTGTCATCTGATAAGTAAAGTAATCATCTCCATTTTATAGGCTAAGCAGCTGGCGTTCAAAGAGATGACCTGACTAGCTGAAAAACCATCACTTGATAGGTGGTAAAAGGAAAAATGGAATGCAGGCTTCCTGTTGCCTAGTGCCATAGTTGAAGAGTTGGAATATGTTGTTTGGTTGGCCCCAGAAGCTACAACTAATTGCATTGGGTAGAAATAGTAGAGATAAATTCAGATGTAATATGAAAAAAGTCTTTAAAATTAGTTATCTAAAAGTAGATTGTGGTTTCATTAGGTAATAAGTTTCCATCATTGGAAGTCTACAGGTAAAGACTGGATAACCACTTGTTCAGATAAGAGTTGGTCTAGTCTGCATGTGGAAGTTCTTAACCTGGGTTATGTGAACTTTAAAATTAGATAGAGGTTTCTGTTTCAATTGGCTTCCTTTGCAAGCTTATGAATTTTATTTTATTCATTTAAAAACATCAGCATGAGAAGGAGCCCATAGGTTTCACTAGATTAGCAAAAGGGTCTGTGACACACACACAAAAAGATAAGAATCCCTGTTCAAGTATCTACATAGCTGTTGAAGTCCCTTCCTCCTCAGAGATTCTGTGATTCTTCATTTCTCACCATGCTATGAAGGTTGGGAAATGAGAGTGGGTAGGGATAAAATCTATTTAAAATTATATTTAGAAACAAGCTCCTTGAAAGCAACCACTATTTGACTTTGATCTTTATACTTCTCTTGTTTAGCACTATTCCTTATGCCTAGAGCTCTCTATCTCCTCTTCTCTGCCTCTTGCCTTCTCTTTTACAGATGAGGAAACTGAGACACATAGAGATGTTAAGAAATCTATCATGATAACACAGGTAGTAAGGAGTATCTGAGGCAGGATTCAAATTTAGGTCTTCTCAATTCCAAGTCCCATGCTCTTATCCACTGTGCCAACTAGTTATATAAGTGAGTTTGTATCTAGGACCAGATAAATTTAATTAAATCTGCGGATACTGAAATTACTGGCAGATGTGATTGAAGAACCACTCTTGGCAATCTCTGAGATATGGGGAAGCGGAAATATGCCAAAAGGCTGGAGATAAGCAAATGTCCTAAAAAAGGGAGGGTGGGGGGAAGGATGTATTATAGATGTTGTAGATTAGTAAGTTTGATACTGATCCACAACAAAATTCTAGAGTGATCATTAAATAGATTGTGAGCCCTTATAAGAAGGCTATCACCAGGAGACAGCATAGATTCACTAAGAGCAAACTATCCCAAACCTCTTTCATTTTTGATACTCTAATTAAACTACTAGATTAGGGTAGTGCTAAAGATACAGTGTACCCGTATTTTGGCAAAGCCTCTTGAAATCCTAGAAAAGAGAAGGTTGTTTTTTTTCTAAATGCCAGTTAGGCTAGATGTAGAATAGGTAGGTGAATTGATATCTAGTTTTTGAGAAACTTTACTTCAAAAGTTCTCAGTAATATACTAATAACAACACAGAGGGAGGTCTATAATTGCATGCTCTAAGGCTTAGTGCTCCCTAATACAAGCTTATCAGATCTCATAAACAGCACAATTTTAGAAGTAATCTCAACACCTAGATAGCATTGATTAGGGATAAGCATAAAGTCCTAAGTTTATGCTCAAACATCATTTGCATCCACATACAAGATGGAGCAGTTCACATAAAAAAGACCTATTGACTTGTGTTGTGAATTTTGGTCAAAATAGGAAATTCTACCTCTATACATTCGATATTGTAATTTGTTCTTCATTTGTGGTTCTTTGATGCCAAATTAAAAATAAAAATAGGAACCTGCTTATAACATCCCTACAAAACACGGATGTCTAGGAGTGTCATTTTGTATATTGGTAGGCCTATTTTTTAAAGTCTCTTAAAAATCTAGACAGTAAGCTTCCTGAGGAGGCTGTTTTCTTCTACATACAAAGTCAGATCCTTATAGTTCTGAGGCTGGTATCATTTGGCAGCATTGGTGAAGTGGAAAAGCACTGGGCTATGGATAGGGCAAAAAATGGAGGTTCTAATTCCAGGACCTAATCCTCAAGTCAATCCCAGTAAATTAATATGTAGCATTGAGCAAAACACTTGACCTCTATGGGCTTTAATTTCTCTGTTGGTAAAATCAGGGGATTTGACTACATGCTCTTTGCTCTCCTTTCAGCTCCAAAATGCTATAAACACCCTACCTAAAATCACCCTGGGCAGGTTCTTTCCTGTTAAAGTTTTTAACATCATGGGTGAGTCATTGAACCTTAATTTTCTCATCTGTAAAATGAGAAGCCTGGATTAGATGTCTTCTGAAGTTCCTTCTCCCTCTAGATCTATGACCCCATGATCCTAAATCCCATCTCAGTTCCAATACCACCTTCTACAAGGGATGTTCCCTTCTGAGATTGCATCCTATTTATACTTTATATATCTTGTGTCGACATAGTTGATTATATATTGTCTTCCCTACTAGGCTGTAAGCTCCTCGATGGTAAGGACTGTCTTGTGCCTTTCTTTGAACTGCAACACTTATATTACAGTACTTTGGCAAATAGTAAGCACTAAATTAATGCTTGTTTTTGATGATAATAACAATGATGACAACCCATATTTCAACAATCTTTCATACATAATCAGATCAACGTGCTCAATTTGGGGAGTAATTTTTTTTTTGATAAAAAAAGATACCTCTACACGTCAGTGGGAAACATAATATGAAAAGAAACTATCAGGGGGAAGCTCTGTTGTAAACGCAATGGTCTTATTTTATAATATCAATGTTATTTCCACTGTTTGTTTTCTTAATGAAAATTTTATGCTTTGTGGACATTCAGCACAATGGAGCAAGTCTAGTACTACCATCCTGAGCTCAATCACAATGCAATTGCTTTAATTGTCACAAGATACTGTTTTTAGATGATTCCTAGTCTTCTTTTTTTCATATTCCCCCCAAAGTTCCATGGCACACTCTTGCAGAAATGAATGCAACTTTTTTTTTATTTCATGGGGGAGAGGGAGAAAGGGAGGCCAGAAAAAGCATTATGCTGCTCTTGCAAAAAAAAAAATCATTAGTTTTTGCCAAAAGCAAAGGAGTTGATCTCTCAACATGCTGCTGCATCTGATTGCTAATTTTCTTTTGCCCGCTGTCCTGTGATAAACAGAATTGTCCAGTGATGGTGCCACAGGGCAGGATATACTTTGATAACTCAGCAGGACTGCAGCCCTCTACCCATAACATACCCCAACTATTGTAGAAAGGCCAATCCTCAATATAGAAAGTAGGAAAGGGCTAGGACACACTTTTATTACTTTTTCAAAATTGCCAAGGATGCCATAAGCATACCCCAGGCAGATTTAATTGTAATATTAATTAGCTGGTTCACTTATTCACTAATTAATTACAGAACCATAGAATAATAGGGCTGGAAAGGACATTGAGAGGTCATTTAGTTCACCCTCCCCCACATACTTCCCCTTAAGGAGTCATAATGCTTATCCATGCTGGATAGATGAGGCTCTATCATTTCTTCAAAGACTTTCAAAGAAGATTCCAGTCCAATGTACTTATAACATTTACTATCTAGAAGTTCTTCTTAATGCAAAGGCAAATAGTGCTTTGCCCCAAGGCACTAGCATGTATTTGGGGCAGGGTAGCATTTCCTCCCTGGGAGGGCATTTTTCCATTCTTCATTCTCCATGCCTAGTTTTCAGAGTCACAGTAGACATCCCAGCTCTCTGGATGCCCCTTCACCATCATGCCACTTCCCCACCTCCCAGCTCTCAATGAGAGGACATGTTCTCTGTTACACACTCCATCTCCAATGAATTTGCCCAGTCACAGTGTTGGCTAGTAATGAATCTATCTTCATGCTTAACTTGATGCCTCATATTACAGGCAACGTTGCCCTGCTCCTTTTCAAAGTAGGCTGAAAATAACTTACGGCAGTGTTCTATGTAACAACTCTTCTTTTAAAGAACATCAGCTTTCTTTTCTCTCCTTAGGCTGAATGATCTCTTTTGTTTTACATTTTCCTTGGGTGCCTTGTCTTTTAACCTTTCGGTTTCCTACTCTTTGGAACCTTTACCATTTAATCCACATGCTTTATTCATGGAGACCATACAGAGCTGACAAAGGCTGTAACTCTCAGAGAGAATTGACCATGGGCAAAATGATGCGGTAGGTGAAATTTATCTTTGGTGCCCTCCCACTTCTCCTTCTGTGCACTTCCCACCTCCCCATATTTCCAGCTGCCAAGTCTATTCTTGACTCTATCCTTTTAGAGCCCACACGCTAGCTCTCCCCCCGATCCTTCCTTCCCTGAGTTAAATAGTTGTTTGTTGCATTGTATTTTCATATCATTTTTTGTAATAAAGTTTTCAAGAGTTGTCACTGCAATGAAGTTGCTTAAATTAAGGAAAAATAAACTCCTCAGATATTATTATACTTCATTCTAAATTAGAGGGGCAACATAAAGTAGTGGGTAGAGTAGCAGTCATAGAACCAGGAAGAACTGGGTTCAAGTCCTGCCTTTGCCATTGGCTGTAGCCCTGGTGGAGGCAAGGTAGTTAACAACTAACTCTCTGGAAAACAAAGATGCATACAGCACACTTTCAAGTTTAATCTGAATTATTAACATTTTCTATATCACTTTCTTAAATCTAGACAATCAACAAAACAATAAATCAAACCTTAATTTATATCATTTGTTGATTTCTAAGGTAGAGGAGCTGGTTCAAGCTATTTCCAGCACACCTAGGGTCCTGAGTAAGTCACTGCAACTCTAATTTCCCCAAGCAATTCTATAACCCTGTAAGATATAGGGAGTTAAGGAAAACCATTGGTGTAGAAAGTTTTCACACTAGGATTCCCCCAACATTAATGAGATCATATAGTTCTAGACCAAAATAAAACCAAAATATAAATCAACATGAAACAACGAATTCTTATATACACTTAGCAAGATATACTTTAAAAGAGCCTGGAAAAAAATAACCCAAACAAACACTTCTCTCAGCTATGCAAACAAAATAAAGCCATTCTGCATGGCTAACTCATTAAGAGTGAATGGTTTCCAGTTTTGGCTCGATTTGTACTCCAAGGGTCCATTCAGGTTTATATTTCCAATAGGAACATTGCAATAGTGGCTCATTCTTCAAGAGAATCATCAATGAGAGCATAGTAAAGCTAAAGCACTTGGCAGCATTTTCTGCCTGGAAAAAATAATTTCTTGACAAAAATGGTGCCTTTTTTTAAGCATACAGATGTTAATTTTATTAAATTGAAAACATTCCACTCCCTATTCACATTCTGTGAGCAATATTTCAGCTCTAATAAATGATCTATTTTATGTTTCCAACTAGTCAATTACAATGGGTACTAAAATGCCACCATAAAGCGAGCTGAAAATGGGTGAGTTCCAGCTCCCTTTGGATTTGGGGAAGATAATTTTTTCTGACCACAGATGCACATGCCTAGCTATTTTTCTGTGGCATTGTGCCTTCTACTGTAAACCAATATATTTATGTACCACATTAACTGATAACGATTAAGGGAATAGGGTTCCTCTGGATAAAAGAGGCCAAGGATCAACCAAAACAAAAATTATTCAAATGTGCAACATCCTGGATAAACCTTCATTAGTGTCCTCTTCCAAAGCCTCATTTTGCAAGGGGGTAACCCTGGGCTCCTCAAGGCTATGCTGGTGGAGAATAAGTATTAGCAGTTCTGTGGAGCTGGACAAGCTTTGAGTACTGGCCAGGGAAAGGTTGCAGGCCGATCATCTCATGACCAGGCAAGCTAAATCTGAAAAACTCAGGACTAAGCAAGCTTCAGAAGAGGGACATAGTAATTCTGGATGATTACCTTGTAAATCATAAAAAAGTTGCAATCTGAATCCCTAAAGAAAATACTCTTACCAAAGAAATAACAAATCCCTGGAGTACTTACGTGTTCCGGGAAAATGAGGCAGTGGGAAAAAGCATTCTATTTGGGGTCAGAGAACCTGAGTTTGAATCTCAGCAGCTCTGCCACTTACTACCTTTGTGATGTTGGCCTCATGTTTTGTTTTGTTTTGTTTTTATCTCTAAAATGATGGGATTTGGTTAGATGACCTCTAAAATACTTTCCAACTATAAATCTATGATCTCATGGAAAGGGAAAATAGATTTCCTTATTTCCATTATCAATGATTCTGAGGCTGGTTAGATTAAATTAAAGAAGTGATTTCTACTGATTTGTTTTGGCTATCAAGGAATCTGATCGTCATCCCTCCATGGTTAATCTCAGCCTGGGTTGGGAAGAAGGGTATTAGCTGAGAGGCAGGAGTCTGGCAATGACCACAGAGGAACAGAATCAAGAGAATCGTCAATATACTGGGCATAGGTCATTGAAAATGACCATATATCAACTCACTGTTTAGGGGAGATAATAAAAATATCTAGTATTTAACTAACACTTTAAGGTTTGAGAAGCACTTTACAAATACTATCTCCTTTTATCTTTACAACAACTCTGGGAGGTAGTTGCTATAGAGATCAAGATAAAAAGAGGATTAGGAATTATACAACAGGTCTTGAATTCACACGCTCTGAGTTCAAAACTTGCCTATCATGTTTACTAGCTGGGTGATGCTGTAAAAATAACTTCTCTTCTCAGACTCTCAATTTTCCTCATCTATAAATAAAAAATTAATAAGATGATCATAAATTCAGAAATGATTTATTCTGACCCCTCATTTTAAGGATGAAAGAATGAATTTCAAAGAGGGGAAATCACATGACAAAGGACCAAAGGAGCAGAGGTAGATTTTGATCTTAGGTCCTTGGACACCAGATCTAAGGTCCTGATTAGTGCAATCAATGAATCTTCTGAAATGGTCACACATTTTCAAATTAGCACTTTTCAAAGTTATAATTATGTAAAATATGGTTATCGGTTCCAGTCCAATGGAAATATGCAATATGAATTTGAATAAGGCAACCGCTTCAGGGCAATTCATTAGTCATACCAATAGGAACCTAGAAGAAGTACTCATTCTACTAAATTGTGTTGCCTCCATTTGTATTGCCCAAAAAGACTCTTTCCAAGTAAAGCGCTTTGTACACCCTAACATGCTGTATAAAAATGACTAGAGCACCGGCCCCAGAGTCAGGAGAACCTGAGTTCAAATCCAGCCTCAGACACTTGACACACTTACTAGCTGTGTAACCTTGGGCAAGTCACTTAACACCAATTGCCTTGCCTTCCCCTCTCCAAAAAAAAAAAAAAAAAAGAGCTATACAGCCAGGAGAGAGTCTGTTCACAAGTCAGCAAGACACACTTGAAAGTATTGGGAAAGCTAAATCTGGGTTTGGTGGGAAGCCATAGATCAGCTACCGGAAGATATTTCCCCACAAGGATGAAAAATGTGGGATTCCTAAATTTAGCCACTTTGGCCCTATGCTCAGCTCACATTTTGGCTGCATGTGTGACCTTTTGGAGTCACCAACCAAAGAAATACACAAGCCTACTATTACCTCTTTCTTGGGCCACCACCTACCCCATTGCCCAGCTTCACTGTCTACCAACTCACTCAGCATGAAGAAGCACTAGCAGCTGGATGACAAGGGCTGTAACAAACAAGGGCACAGTAGTTTGGGAAGTACCATTGACTGATTTATAAAAGGAAAAATGAGTTTAAAATGGAGAGCATGGTAATTATCCTAATGATTGCCATTGGAACATGGAATTAGAAAATTAAATATGTTCATTTTTTTCTTATCTCTACTTATATCTACCCTCTACATTGACACCAAGTACAATACAAGGGGAGTCTGCCTGACATTAATTGGTTCATTTATTGGTTTCATCATTTGCCAAACATTCACTAAGTCCTGCTGCAGGCTTACAGGAAAATATGATGTTAGGTAAGACAATTGCAGGGGGAGGGGTGGAGAGAGAGAATTAGCTCCATAGGCATAGTGGTACAAATGTCACGATGTACCAGTAGGGTACCATTAGGGCAGCTATGTGACTCAGGGGATAGATTACTGGGCCTAGAATCAGGAAGACTTGAGTTCTAATCCAACCTCAGACACCTATTAGCTTATAATACTGGGCAAGACACATAAACTCTGTTTGTCTCAGTTTCCTCAACTGTAAAATAGGGATAATAATAGCATTATTTTACCTCCCAGATTTGTTCTAAGGATCAAAAGAAATAATGTTTTTAAAGTGCTTAGCACAGCATTTGTCACACAGAAGGTGGTATACAAATGCTAATCATTATTATTGTCATTATTATGTCGTACCTTTGAGATGGGATTCAGGATCATAGGCTCATACACCTAGAGGGAGAAGGAACTTCAGAAGACATCTAATCCAAGCTTCTCATTTAACAGATGAGAAAATTAAGGTTCAATGACTTACCCATGGTATGAAAAACTTGAACATAAAAGAACCTGCCCAGGGTGATTTTAGGTAGGGTGTTCAGATTTATAGCACAAAATCCCCTGATTTTACCAACAGAGAAATTAAAGCCCATAGAGGTCTAGTGGTTTGCTCAATGCTACACATGAATTTATTGGGATTGATTTGAGGACTAGGTCCTGGACTTAGAACCTCCAACTTTTTTGCCTTGTTCATAGCCCAGTGCTTTTCTACTTTACCAATGCTGCCAAATGATACCAGCCTCAATACTATAAGGATCTGACTTTGTACGTAGAAGGCAACAGCCTTCACAAGAAGCTTACTGTCTAGATTTTTAAGAGACTTTAAAATATAGGCCTATCAACATCCAAAATGACACTCCTAGACACCCGTGTTTTGTAGGGATGTTATAAGCAGTGAGCCTATTTTTATTTTTAATTTGGCATCAAAGAACCAAAAATAAGCCACAAATTATGATATTAAACTTATAAGGGTAGACCAATTAACCAAAAGTTACAACAAAGTTAAAATCAACACATGGTTAATGAAACTCATTGGTTATTGTACTTCTTGGTAATTATAAATAAATTTAAAAGAAAGTTTACATAAAAAGTTTTAATTAGGATCATAGGAACACAGAACCACAGATTTAGAACATAAAGGAACCTTGAGGTAATTGAGTCCAACTCATTTATTTTATAGATGAAGAAACTGTGGTCCCTTATATTAAATGCCTAAACTCACACAACTAGGACATCTCTAAGGCAAGATTTGAACCTAGGCCTTCTTGACTTTATGTCCAACACTCTTTTATACTGCCAAATAAAATTTGGTTTTTCTATTCTCACTTTGTTAATCTTCTTGTATCTGGAATCAGCATTATTTTCGGTAATTTCCTTTGATGTGAAGTACCATTTAATTATGTCACATACACGCAAACATGGTTGAATGTGTAATAGTAGGAGAAGCTGACAATCATGCAGTTTTGCAAAGTACTTTACACACATAGACACAAATACACACATCATAGAAACCACTTGGGCTGTAAGGGCTCATAGGGAAGGTCAGTAAGAAACCTGCAATGACATAGCTAATATCCTTCCATCCAGGAGCTAAGTTGCTATGACTCTGAAAAGTAGAGGGCAAGCTTCTGCTCACCTTCAGTGGATAGCAGTGGTTATCTATTTCCCCCAGACGTCTCTGGAATGCAGTTTTTGATGATAATTCTTCACAGGGGTGTACTGGAACCAGCTCATATTCACTTAATCAGCTGATTGTTAAGTTTTTGGTATGAGCATTTATACCTTAGAAATTGGCAAATGCTAACAAATCAGGGCTCAATTTATTATTCAGTTGATAGTTTAGACTGAAGGAATGATGGGGAAAACATTAATAATACAGATAAAATTTGAAACTTAAAAGTGTGTCTTGTTGAACATTTACCAGCACTCCATTGCTTCTCTGGGAATATTCTCCTTTCTTTCCAACTGAGGAAAGTTCTTTTCTCTGGAAGAACCAATACTACTAAGTAAAAGGCTCACCAAGTTTTATTTTGCCATCTTAGCTCAAAGATAAGGTTTCTCCTAGCAACAACAGAATGGAAATCAATCATTAGAATGATAAAATATGCTAATCTGTAGTATGTTTTTGTAATCACATGACCATGCCAAAGAACCATATGTACCTGAGAACCTTAACCTGAAAAGACAGAAGTAGCTGATAAAAAGTAAAAGGTATTCCTGATGCCCAGGAAATATCTTCTATGGCCAGCTTCCACTTGCATCTAATACTCAGATCCAGGCATTGTGTAATCTCAGAAATTTTATCTACCCTTTCCTTTCTACATTAATGCCAAATTCAGGAAAACTCCATTAATCACATGCCAGCTGCTGTCTTACCATCTATATTTTAGTTTTTGTATTGGTGGATATGAGATGAGAAATACATATTACCCAGATATTGGCACATAGTTGGATGGGCAGGTAATTGCATTAGTCCATCGATACATATGTCTCAGACAGACATTGTATATGGACAATGAGCTCAGTTCACAGTTAAATAGGAGGAGAAGATTAGGCTGAATCACTTTTGGGACAATGCACAGCAATTTTAATAATCCCAAGCTTCTCGCTGCCACAGAAGTCAATGCTTTCAAGTCCAATATTCTCTTAGTAATGCTGTGAATCATACACCAAAGTCTCAGTAGAAACACAATTATGGGAAATGCAAAAAGCAATGGAACAGATTGGAACATGTGAGTGTAAAGAGGCCATATCCACAAAATATTAAAATCAAGAAGTGATGGAAAGAGAACTGGGGTTGGAACACCCAGTTTCATAGTATCATAGGTCAGGAATTAGAAGTCACCTTAAAGGCCACAGAGTCCAACCCCTCATTTAACATATGAGGAAACTGAGACTCAAATTGGTTAAGTGAATGACCCATGGTTAATACAGCTAATAAATGATTAAGGTTAGGATTTGAACTCAGGTTTTCCTGATTCCATGCCCACCACTTTCTGGGTACCTAAAGAAAATAGCCTCTCCACCAGGGAATTAAACCACAGTCATCTACTCTACTAAGGAGGAGGATATTAAAATCTTCCTTCCTGTGCTTACTGTGTGTGTGAGACCTTGGACCAGTTATGTAACCACTCTTATTTAGAAAAATCTGGGACTTGGATTAAGCTATCCAACCTTATCTTAGGTTTTTATTGAAACAATAGACAATATATTTTGATTTGCCATTTTAGTAAGAGTGCTGCGGTAGCTCGGCTTCCTTTACTAAAGCCTTTATGTAAATTTCTATGCTTGTAGGCAGGCCACATAAATCACACTGCAGGCAGCGGGCTGCATTTTGGACAGCCCTGGCCCTATACAATATTTTTCAGCTATAGATCTATGATCCCATGAAGTGGAAGAAGGCCTCTGGTGTGTTGACCAGATTCTCTTTAGAAAACACAAAAATTATGCAAGATGAGAATGCCTGGATGGGTTATGAGTTACACCAAAGGAAAACATACTCATACTGATTAAAGTGGAGCTCCATCAAAGTTAAGAATTAGGTATGGCGGACATGTACATTTTTCTTCATGGTGGAGAAGAGAATGTTCTCTTTCATGCTAAATTGCAAGCTTCTCCACACCAACAAACGCTCTGCTAACCACCATCTCCCATAGGAACCAGTTCAAAGATTCAAGATTAGCTCAGTTAATGTTTGTTCTTAATGATGGGGGTGATGTTCTTGCTGTCCCCGCCCCTCTCCCACCATATGACATATTGTAGGTCTTAGCCAGCAGAGTCAATTTTATTTCTTTTAATAAAACTGTTACATCCTCTGATCAAGTCTTCCCATGCTAAAAAAGAAAGTAATACTGAAGTGAACAAAAATGGACATAAGTACCGACCGTGCTCTATCAATATCAATAAAATGACAGCTTAAAAATTTAAGGCTTAAATACACATTCATTTCACTATTTAGCATAGAATAGGCCTTCTGAATCGGAGGTACACAGATGGCAGATGATACATAGGAGTGCCCTAAGGGGTTCATGGGCAGATGTCCAGGGCTTCATGAAATTGGGTTTTCTAAAATATTTTGAAAACTGCCTTTCAGTATAATTGGTTTCTTTTGTGATTCTGTGATTTTACTGTATGTATTCAAAAAGGAGGAGTCTACAGGATTCACCAGAATGCCAAGGAGTCCATGAGATAAATGAAGGTTAAGAATCTCTGGCCTAGAATAAGGGCCCTGTGAGTTACTGTATGGCTACCATTTGAGGACCAGACTAGCTAAGCTCAGAGATATGCAACATCAGGCTGGATGTAGTTACACAAGTTTTGGCCATAGCAATTCTAAGAGATAATCTAATAAGTTGTGGGGAGGTTATGATAAGCATCAGTAGAGGGTAGAAACATATGGACAAAATCGTCTGCTCTTCAAAATATTCTTAACAGATAATGAAAATTCAAAATGGGTTGGGTATCAGAGAAATACTTGGCAAGCATTCCATAGTCCCAAACCAGAGGGCAGAGTTGATAGTCTTCAGGCTTCCACATTCACTTTAGAAAAGAGCAAGTAAAGGAAATTCAAGCCTTAGGCACACAACTGATAGACATGTGGCATTCTAAGCATAATAATTTTTTCAGAGTTGCCATTAAAGAATAGCAAGCCATTTTAATAGAATAAAATCTTCTTTTTACTATATGGAGAGTTACCAAAACTATTTCAAAGGCCATTCACCAAAGGCCCAAAAGGAAGGTTTCAAGTTTTTTAAAGTGTGGTTTAAGGAAAGACAGGGATCAATAGCTCAAAGAGGAAAAAGAATTTCACTGACAATGAGAAACATATGTTTTTAAAAATAAGGAAAATCAGTACCTTTACTTCAGGGAAAGCAAGAAAAAGAGACAAGAGGATTCTTCACATTGGCAGTTAGAATGGATTCAAATTTTTAGAAGACAAAGGCATAAGAGGCCAAGCGGTTTCCTCTTTGGGAACCAAAAAAAACCAACGAGAGACACAGGGATGTGTGGTGGTTAGAGAGCTAGCTTTGGGGCAGGAAGACCTGGGTTCAAGTCTTCCCTCCAACACAAAGTGGCTGTGTGACCGCAGATAAGTCATTTAGCCTCTCGATGATACAATCTCTAAGATTCTAAGTTACATAAAAGGTTCAAATGTGAATTTGTAGGCTTTTCTTCTTCTAGGAATTCCCTATAACAATAAAATCACAAGCCCATCTTCTATCCATATTACTTGGGACCACTCTGCAGTCAGAAAATTGGATCAGTTGCCATGGTGTGTATTTTATGGATAGATTCAATAATAGGAACTTGTTTTCATAAATAAATGAATATGTCCAAGAGGTAAGATTGCACATTTTGAGGGGGAAAATAAAAATAAGCCTGAATGGACTTCTGTGCTTCTATTGAAAGCACAAGGCAACTAAACCAAAGTGATGGTGACTTTGCTTCGGGGTACCAGATTTAGAGGATGATGAGAGAATTTGAAGTTCTTTAGTAGCATATAGAAAAAAAGAGCTTAGTGCCTAATTCATAAGAATATTAAATTAAAATAGGAAACAACTAGGTACGGAGAGGGCAGACAGGTGGAACAGTGGATGGAGTGCAAACCCTGGAGTCAGGAAGACCTGAGTTCAAATCTGTCCTCTGACACTTACTAGCTGTGTGACTCTGGGCAAATCACTTAATCCTGATTGCCTCAGTTTCCTCATCTGTAAAACGAGCTGGAAAAGGAAATGGCAAACCACTCCAGTATCTTTGCCAAGAGAACCCCCATGGAGTCACAAAGAGTCAGACAAGACTGGAATAACTAAACAACAAAGATATAAAGAAGGGGTGAGTTCTGCCCTTGCCCTGTTTGACTACCCACAAGTAATGGCTTCACAGTGGTGTCCCACAGGGTACTCTTCTTAATTTTTATTTTATTAACATTTTAATTAAAGTTTTGAGTTCCAAATTCTCTTTTTTTCTCTCTCTCCCTACCCTCCCCACTCTCTGAAACGGTAAGCAATCAAATATAGGTTATACATGTGCAATTATGTAAAACATTTCCATATTAGTCATTTTGTACAAGTCTCAAATAAAAGAAAAAATGAAAGAAAATAAAAAATAGTCTGTATTCAATCAATCTCGGTTCTTTCTCTGGAAGCAGATAGTATGCTTCATTGTTAGTCATTTGGGATTGTCTTAGATCACTGTGTTGCTGAGAAAGACTAAGTCATTCACAATTCTTCATCATACAATGTTGCTATTACTCTGTACAACATTCTCCTGTTTCTGTTCACTTCACTATGCATCAGTTCATGTAAGCCTTTCCAGGTTTTTCTGAAATCATCCTGCTTATCATTTCTTATAGCACAATAATATTCCATTGTAATCACATACCACACCTTGTTTAGCCATTCCCCAACTGATAAGCACCCCTGTGATTTCCAGTTCTTAGCCACCACAAAAAAAGAGCTGCTATAAATATTTTTGCACAAATAGGGCCTTTTACTTTTTTTGGTTGTCTTTGGGATATAGACCTAGCAGTGGTATTGCTGGATCAAAGGATATGCACAGTTTTATAGGACTTTGGGCAGTTCCAAATTGCTCTTCAGAATGGCTGGATGAATTCATAATTTCACCAACAGTGCTTTAGTGTCCCAGTTTTCCCACACCCCTTCCAACATTTCTCTTTTTTGTCATGTTAACCACTCTGATAGGTGTGAAGTGGTACCTCAGAGTTGTTTTAATTTGCATTTTTCTGATCAATAGTGATTTAGAGTATTTCTTCATATGACTATAGATACCTTTGATTTCTTTGTCTGAAAGCTGCCTGTTCATATGCTTTGACCATTTATCAATTGGGGAATGACTTGTATTTTTATAAATTTGACTCAGGTCTCTATATATTTGAGAAATGAGGCTTTATTAGAGATATTTGTTGCAAATCCTCCCCCAGTTTTCTTTCTGTACATTTTTGGCTACATTGATTTTGTTCGTGCAAAACTTTTTAATTTTATATAATCAAAATTATCAATTTTATAAAGTTCTCTATATCTTCTTTGCTCCTAAATTTTTCCCTTATCCATAAATCTGACAGATAAACTATTCCAATGTCTCTTAATTTGTTTATGGTATCACACTTTAAGCATAAATCACATACCCATCTTGGTATACGATGTGAGTTGTTGGTCTACACTGACAGTTTTCCAGTTTTCCCAGCAGTTTTTTTGTCAAATAATGAGTTTTTGTTCCAAAAGCTTGGATCTTTGGTTTTATCATATAACCTGTACCTTCCACTGATCCACCACCTTATTTCTTAGCAAATACCAGATTGTTTTGATAATTACCACTTTGAGATCTGGTACAGCTAGACCACCTTCTTTCCCATTTTTTTTTCATTGATTCCCTTGATATCCTCGACCTTTTGTTCCACCAGGTGAATTTTATTATCATTTTTTCTAGCACTAAAAAGTAATTTTTTGATCGTTTGATTGGTATGGCAGTTAATAGATTAATTTAGGTAGAAATGTCATTTTTATTATATTGACTTAGCCTACAATTAATATTGTAGCAATTAATATTTTTCCAATTATTCAGATATGATTTTATTTCTGTGAAAAGTGTTTTATATTTTTGTCCATATAATTCCTGTGTTTGTCTTGGGAGCTAGACTCCTAAGTATTTTATATTGTCTGTAGTTATTTTAAATGGAATTTCTCTTTCTATCTCTTGCTGCTGGACATTGTTGGTAACATATAGAAATGCTAGTGATTTATGTGGACTTGTTTTGTATCCTGTAACTTTGCTAAAGTTGTTAATAGTTTCAAGAAGTTTTTTAGTTAATTCTCTAGGATTTTCTAAGTATAACATCATATCATTTGTAAAGAGTGATTGTTTTGTTTGCTCATTGCCTATTCTAATTCCTTTAATTTCTTTTTTTCTCTTATTGCTATAGTTAACATTTCTAGCACAATGTTAAATAATAGAGGTGATAATGGGCATACTTGCTTCTCCCTGATTATACTGGGAAAGCTTCTAGCTTATCTCTATGGTTTTAGACAAATATTGCTTATCATTCTAAGGTAAGTTCCATTTATTCCTATGCTCTCTAGTGTTTTTAATAGGAATGGGTGCTGTATTTTGTCAAAGGCTTTTTCTGCATCTATTGAGATAATCAAAGATTTCTGCTGGTTTATTTAACATTTTTAGTTTTCAACATTGATTTCTACAAGATTTTGAGTTACAAATTTTCTCCCCATTTCTACCCTCCCCCCCACTCCAAGATGGTATATATTCTGATTGCCCCATTCCCCAGTCTACCCTCCCTTCTGTCACCCCACTTCTCCCCCCCCCGTCCCCTTTCACCTTACTTTCTTGTAGGGCAAGATAGATTTTTATGCCCCATTGCCTGTATATCTTATTTCCCAGTTGCATGTAAAAACAACTTTTTTTTTTTGAGCATTTGTTTTTAGAACTTTGAGTTCCAAATTCTCTCCCTTCTTCCCTCCCCACCCACACTCCCTAAGAAGGCAAGCAATTCAACATAGGCCACACATGTATCATTATGCAAAACACTTCCATAATAGTCATGTTGTGAAAGACTAACTACATTTCCCTTCATCCTATCTTATCCTCCTTTATTCAATTTTCTCCCTTGACCCTTTTCAAAAGTGTTTGCTTTTGATTATTCCTCCCTTGATCTGCCCTCCCTTCTATCTTCCCCCTTCTCTTATCCTCTTCCCCCCACTTTCTTGTGGGGTAAGATACCCAATTGAGTGTGTATGTTATTCCCTCCTTAAGTCAAGTCTGATGAGAGCAAGATTTACTCATTCCCTTCCACCTGCCCCCTCTTCCCTTCCAATAGATTGCTTTTTCTTGCCACTTTTATGTGAGATAATTTACCCCATTCTATCTCTCCCTTTCCCCTTCTCCCAATATATTCCTCTCTTACCCCCTTAATTTAATTTAATTTTTTTAGATATCATCCCTTCATATTCAACTCACCCTGTGCCCTCTGTCAATATATATATATATATATATATATCCCCTTCAACTACCCTAATACTGAGAAAGGTCTCATGAATTAAAAATATTATCTTTCCATGTGGGAATGTAAACAAAATGGTTCAACTTTAGTAAGTCCCTTATGATTTCTCTTTCTTGTTTACCTTGTCATGCTTCTCTTGATTCTTGTATTTGAAAGTCAAATTTTCTATTCAGCTCTGGTCTTTTCACTGACAAAGCTTGAAAGTCCTCTATTTTATTGAAAATCCATATTTTTCCTTGGAGTATTATACTCAGTTTTGCTGGGTAGGTGATTCTTGGTTTTAATCCTAGCCCCTTTGACCTCCGGAATATCATATTCCAAGACCTTCGATCCCTTAATGCAGAAGCTGCTAGATCTCTTTACTAGTATTTTATTTAAAATTTTTCATTAATATTCTTTAGGAAAATTGGTCTATAATTTTCTTTCTCTGTTTTGGCTCTTCCTGGTTTGGGTATCATTACCATATTTGTGTTGTAAAAGGAATTTTCTAGGGCTCCTTCTTCACCTATTTTTTCCAAATAGTTTATATAGTATTGGGATTGAGTGTTCTTTAAATTGAATTCACTTGTTGATCCATCTGGTCCTGGGGATTTTTTCCTAGTAAGTTCATTGATGGCTTATTCAATTTCATTTTCTAAGATTGGGTTATTTAAGTATGTTATTTCTCAATTTAATAAGATTACCCAGTCACTTCCAGTACCAAGATAGCAGAGTGGGGAAGGAACCCTCTGAAGCTCTCCAAAATTCTCCTCCAAACAACTAGAAAACTGCCCCAGAATTGGCCTAGGAGCAGAGAAGCAGCTTACTAGCACAGCAGAGGTTGGGGGGGAGCAAAGTTCAGGAGCAATAGCAGCAGCAGCAGCCAGCCTCATGGCAGGAACCCTGCAGCAAGGCTCCAAACCTTGCACAATCCACAAGCAAGGCCCCACCCCAACTACCCAGCACAAGCCACCAGCCTGGTCTTGACCTCATTGCTGACCAGTGGTGAAGCCCTGCCCCAGGGCTGGCCAATAGCAAGAGCTCCCCCCCACCCACCCACCCAGCTCAATCCACCAGCAGAGAGACACTGTTTCCATAACAATCTAGCAGCAGGGCCCCACCCCTCAGGTGGATCAGCCACAAGATCTCTCCTCCAGGGAGTGCAAAACAAGAGGCCCTGTTACCATAGCAACCAAGCAGCCAAGGCACCACCCCTGGAGCAAGCCAGCAGCCAAACCCCACACCCAGGGAAGCTAACAGGGAGGCATTTAGAAGGCATATATGTAGATATAGGGTGTGGATGTAAGGTGACTTTAATAGGATGACACCCCCAAAAACAAAATAAAGGGGTAAGAAAGAAAATTCTATTGGAAGAAGAAGGAGGGGGAGATTAAATGGGGTAAATTATCCCACATTAAAGAGGCATGGAAGAGCTATTATAATGGAGAGGAAGATGAGTGGTGGGTAGGCAAAGCTTAAACCTTATTCTCATCAAAATTGACTCAAAGAGGGAATAACATACACATTCAGTTGGATATAGAAATCTATTTTACCCTATAAGGAAGTAAAAAGGATGGAGATAATAGAAAGTGGAGAGGGAACTGGTAAAAGGGAAGGTGTATTGGGGAAGGTGGTGATCAGAAGTAAAATACTTGTGAGGTTGGAAAGCATGGGAGGTAAGGGGGAGGGTAAACAAATGAAAAATAGTATGAAAGGAAATACAGTTAGTTATAATAACTATAAATGTGAGCAGGACAAACTCACACATAGAACAGAAGCAGATAACAGAATGGATTAGAAACCAGAATCCTACAATATGTTGTTTACAAGAAACACACTTGAAGTAGAGAGATACGTGCATGGTAAAGGTAAAGGGTTGGAGCAGAATCTATTGTGCTTTAGCTCAAGCAAAGAAAGCAAAGAAAGCAATCATGATCTCAGACAAAGCAAAAGCAAAAAGAGATCTAATATAAAGAGTTAAAGAAGGAAACTATATAAGCTTCCATTCAAACTCCTTGTGTGAAGATGCTAGCCCAAATATCATCTCTTGAAGGAGCAACTGGTTTTTAAATGTCTCTGAAATCTATATTATGAATGAATAGCATTTTATTTGGGAGCAAAGAACTGCTAAAGGTGTCTGTAGGTCTGTTATGAATGTTTTCTTATCACGAAATGAAGACTTTGTCTCCCCTTCCAACATTGACTTTTTTATTTTAAAAACCAAGGACTCACTAATAGAATCTCAAAATTGTTCAGTCTCAATCTTTCTATGCCTGTCTGAGCTTCTCCTTTTTTTTTCTTATTCATTAAAAAGATTGTTTTGTTCAAATTGCATTCATATCAGACACTTGCAAGTTTGATTATTTCTTCTAAGAATTGTAATAGATCATTTTTAAAGCAAACACACAAGGCAACTATATGGTTAAGTTTTAAACTGAAATATTTTATAAACAAGAGTGGATTTTTTAAGATAATTTTTTCTTTTGGACAAAGAACAAAAGCCTTGAAATCAGAAACAAACATTTCACTAAAATTGATTACTTTCTGGAAGAAATACACACCAAAGAAATTAAAGAGCATTCACATAATGCCATATGCATGATAGAAAAAAATATTCTGAAGTAGGAGGCAATTTCAAGATACTTGAGATTCATAAAACACTGTCTTGCTCCTTTGCATTTTAGAAAAATCCATGATGTTTAAATTTGGTGTTGTACTCAAGGAGTGCACCTGGGTATTGGGGCTACAATTCATTCAGAATAGTTTTTCAACATTTTCTACAAATCCTCAGGAGACTCGACTGTAATTCACAAGTGATGAGAGGGCACAAGTATTGAAGGAATACAAAAAAAGCCCCAACTTAAAATCATTGTCTGAATTCATAAGGAGATGTGTATACAGTTACTTGTGAACTGTTTTAATGAATGCTGAATCTATTGTCCTCCAAGGAGAGTTCTTCTAATCATCGAATTGATTATGATGAAGCCAAACTGTGTCTGAACACATTTAGTGGAAAAATCCATAGCACTTCTTTGCATTTGTGTTTCTTTAGGCAGAAAGTTCTTGGGGATGTATCTGGGAATGATTCCTTCCATATTTTTCAAAGTAAATCATATTATAATGGTAATTAAAAACCAGTGATTATTGTGATAAAGAGACTGAAACATATTTCAGAATTCTGAGTTAAATTTCAGATGGACCTCTCCAAATCAGGAATCCAAGTTCATTTTTTCAGGTTTTTTTGGGGGGGCAGGGCAATTGGGGTTAAGTAACTTGCCCAAGGTCACACAGCTAGTACATGTGCCAAGTGTCTGAGGCCGGATTTGAACTCAGGTCCTCCTGACTCCAGGGCCAGTGTTCTAGTTACTATGCCACCTAGCTGCCCCACAAGTTCATTTTTTTCAATGAATCATATCATGTATTTTACTGACTGCAGAGAAGACAGTTTAAGTTTGAATGATTTAACTTTGGTAAAGTAAATGTATTAAAAGCAAGTAATCATCAGTTCTTATAAAAATGACATCTGCCCCTGTTTTGTCTCTTATCTAAATGTTTTGTTTATTGACAGTGGTTAAAACAAATAACTTATGCTTTTGCTATTAAAAACCACCCCAGACATGTTTAATTTTTTAAAATTACTATTTATTTTGCTTGGTGAGGATGACACTTTGACAATTTTTGTTTAAAAGGAGCAAATATGAAAAAAAATACATGAGACTTGCATATGAAAAATATTAAGAAAGCAGCTACTGAGGCAATTCATATGGCCAGGGCAAAATTTGCTTATGTATTCTATGTTACTTGCTCATTTGTACACAATTCCCCCAGCTCAAGGATAAAATATTAAAAGCATCAAGATTAAAACAATCTAAATATGATGGTGCCACAATTAGAATTACACAAGACCTAGCAGCAGAGACATTAAAGGACTGCTGGTCTTGGAACACAATACATCAAAGAGCAAAAGACCTGAGGCTCCAGCCAAAAATATCATACCCTTCAAATTTCAGTATTACCTTGAAGGAAAAAAAAATGGACATCTGACAAACCCTTGGACTTTCAAGATTTTGTTTAAAAAAAATCCTCAACTTAATAGAAGATTTGACATACAAGAATCAAAAGAAATATAAGGTACACACCAAAGACTGACTATGAGGAATTCATAAGAACAGATTGCTTACCTTTCACATAACATAAAATGTAAAATGTATGTCTAACATTCTTATTAATAATTGTTGAGCTCATAAGAAAGAGGGGGATAAACCTGACTATAATATCAATTTAAAAAGTAAAACCATTTAGAAACAACTAAAAACAGTAACTATTTTATACAAAAGAGGTACAAGAAGAAGAAAGGATAAAGAGGATTTTGATGGGGGAGGAGAGCTGGTAGTTCTGGTAACCTACTTTCATCAGCAATGGGTTTGAGAGGAAATTATATATCTATATCTATATCTATATATATATATTTAGAAGAGTGTAAAATTCTTCTAAATTTAGAAGAAATAAAACGGTAGCGGTTTAGTGAGGGGGAGAGGACAAGGGAGGGATTAGGAAAAGGGAGGGATTTTTAGAGGAGAGAATGAGGGAATAGGTAAAGGGTGTTTAGAGTAATGGGAATGGGAGGATAGGGGAGGCATCCTTGGAGGGGGGAAGGCAAGTAATAGGAAGGCAAGGTAGCAGGCAGAAGTAAAGTAGAGGAGGCAGGAAGGATAGGAAACAAGAGATATGTACTAACATAAAAAACAAAGCTCAGGAGTAGATTATGTTTGGGAAAGAATATGTCTATATACACATGTATATATGTATAAGTGTATGTATATATATGTATGTGTCTGTATATATCAAGAAATATCTAAATTATATTGTAGCCTTCTGGGGCGAGGGGGGAGGGGGAAAAAAGAACAGAGTTAAAAAGTGCACAGCAGAGAACAAAAGAAAACACAAGGAAGCAAAGAAAAGATGGACAATTCTCAACACAAGGTGTATTATTTATCATATAGGCTTTCTTGAAATGAAAATTTATTGTTACATATTTTGAATCCTCTCCTACGTTCTGCTATGCACATGACATGCTTTTTTTCTTTCTTACTTTATATTTAAGTTTCAGTATTTAAGTTTATGATATGTTTTTGTTTGTTTTCTCTGTTTTGTATTTGTGTTTTGGTAAAATAAAATAAAAAACTTTAAAAAAAGAACTAGAAACTGAGGGTGTGTCCACCAAAAGAGAGCAGATGAACACAATGAGCACATTGTCGTATGTGAATGTAATGAATACTATTACGCTGTAAGAAATAATGAAGAGAATAGTTTCAGCGAAATCTGGGAAGACTTGTATGAACTGATGTAGAGTTAATTGGACAGAAACAAGAAAACAATTTATACAATAATAACATTGTAAAGACAAGCAGCTTTGAAAGATTAAGCAATCCAACCAATGAAATGACCAACCACAACTCCAAAAGACCAATGCTGAAGAATGCTACCCACCTATTGACAGAGAGGTGAATTGACACACTTACTATCTGTGTGACCTTGGGCAAGTCACTTAAGCCCAATTGCCCTGCCTTTTCCCCTTCCAAAAAAACAAACAAAAAAAAATCATTTGTATACAATTTACCAGAGGACATTAACAATAGTAACTGTGGAAACATCACTCCCAGAACTTTTCTGTGACTATTAGACAGCTGTACATTGCCTGGTTAGAGCCTAGCTGGCAAAGATGAGAATTTAATTATTCCCCATGAGCTAGAGTAACATTTCTCACTGTGGGGACTCATTTCTAAAACAGGAAGAGTTGGCCAAATTTTTTTTTAAATGCTTCAGAACTGTATAAAAAAATAAGTAGCTATACTTTTTTGCACTGCCACCTCCCTCTTAGGCAGAGAAGAACCTCAGTACCCAGTCTTTTGCCAATACGAGGCTAATGTTTTCTGCCCTTTCTAAAAGAACATAACACTATCTCAACTACAGACATGAGCTAGTCCTAAACCCAGTAATCCCAGAGACAGTTGCTTCCATCAAGAAGAAACTTTAGTTGAGTGGAAAACAAGCCCAGCCTACTAGGAAAGTGGCAGTGGGACTGAACCATTTAATTTATTCCCCATAACTAGTTTCTACATATCCTTGGTGCCGGCAAGTTCACATCCAAATACAGCATTGGTAAGTGATGAGGCCTCATCCCAGTTACTGTTGGGATAAATCTCTAAGGTTTTTACTCTAAGGTTTTTAATGCTGAGCTGGCTACAAAATTCCACGTTGAACTCAACTGGTACAATGTGGGAAACAGCAGCAGAGGGACTCTAAGCATGTGTCAGTCCCCTATTCCATTAGTAAATTAAGTTGATTGAGTTAGATGATTTGTTCTTGGGAATTAAGGAGCTACAATGTTTGTAGGAAGAACCACTCATAAAAGTTACTCCTAAAACCTTGAGAACAGTAAATGTGACAGACCTCCTACATTCTCCCCTGGAGAATCTCAACTTGCCAACAAGGGAACAGTTAATGGGAATATAAGTTAAATGGAAATTTCAGTTAATAGTTAAAATCTCGCAAAAAAGTAGTCAGCAAGTAGTCTATATCCATGCTATATTTTTGTTGAAAAATTTGTCCTACTTCTTCTGACAGTTTTTATTTATGATGTAGTTTAGCAACAATCTGCTAACAGCTACTGTAGAGGTGTAAGACCCACCAACAACCACCACACAGAAAGCTGCCAACACAGGTTCTTTGATCTGCTTTTCTAAGGAAAACAACTTGAAGGGGCTAACAATCTGTTTAATTAAACATACACATATCAATCACTTAGTTCAGGGGGAAAAGATCAGCCCCTTGAATTTCAAGGCAAACACAAACAGAAATTACAAACATCAACAGACAGACCTTGTCTGATCAAATCTCAATACACAGTTATGGGAAAAGAACCAATGGGTCTGGGTTAGCAAAGCCGGGGGGCAGTTACGGCTTGCCCAGAGTCTCAACACTCCTTCCATGAGTGTTCCCCAAAAGTCAAACACCAAGCTCCCCTCACTTAGGCTGGGTGAGTGAAAGTTCCCCCTCCCCAGTATTACATCAAATACAGGTCAATTGTCTTAAGTCTAAGACTGATTGTCTTAATGCTGAGAAATATTCCAAGACAAAGATGGCCTAAAGGTTTCCCACCCATTCAAACAAAAGGGAGACTTGATAGTCTTAGCATCCCAAAAGGGAACTGGGAAAAAGTCTGATTGCCTTATATGTAGTACTAAACTAATGTTTCTATAGGATAATCATAGAACTTGCCTGGGCTAGTTTTACAATCATCTCTATAACTTTCCCAAATGGGTTTGTGATCTCAATGCAGATGAACCCTCCAGTGACAGAAATTGTAATCTATTCATGTCTTCCTATTATTAGAAGGCTCCTGTCCATGTATCCTTATAAATTCAATATGGGAATCATCTTTACTTTCTCTTGACATTGTGAAGATATCAGATTCAATGAATGAAACTTGGGCTCAGTAAAAAGAACTTTGCTATTCTCCATCTTTAGATAATTTATTTGGACAACACATTTTTATAATGTGTGTATTAAGAAGGCAGGCCAACTATACAGTGTCAAGAGCTACTGTGTTGCTTCAGTTGCCCAAGCCATGGTGTAGACCTCTCTAGCCAAAGAACTGACCTGATTTAGCCCCTAGGAATTTTGGGAATCAAAGTAGTAGAGCACTTGCTTCCTAGCTGCTGTGGAAACTTGAGCAATATGGTAGTTCTACCTGTCTTAGCGTCAACACCAGCTGGTGTCCTCAGTAAAACATATTTTCTCTCTGCTTATATAAGTGGATCTATTTCCTGCTGATAGAATGTAAGCTCCTTGAGAGCATGGAATGTCCAATTATTTTTTTAAATCTCTCATTCTTAGCACAGTGCCTTGCTCATAGTAATGACTTAATAAATGCTTGTTGGCTGATCAGTTCACTGCTTGATAAGACACCACAAGACACCTGTTTACTAGCAACTCCTAAACTCACCCTCCTCACCCCAGAACGCTAAGGAGGTTCTTTGCTGTGCTAAAATACTTGATCTTGTATATGTCTTTGTAGAATCTTATTATCCAGGAAAAGCTACCCCCAAAATATCTCTTTGCTGATGCTTGCATCGAAGGTCTTGTGAGTTTTATGCTTCTTGCTTTTAATTAATTAGGGGCGCTAGCTCTGGTATAGAGTTGACGAGTCTTCTGTGTCCCTAGGAAATAGGATTCCATTATGAAATCGTTCTATGTGTATGCGGCAGGTTGGAAGGAGTCAGTATGGTCTTGGATTACTTTTGATGAAAGTTGGCTCTAAAATTAGTCTCCCGTCTGAAGTTTCATATTTTGATGCTCCATCCTTATCTATAACTAAAGGGAATGAGAGAGAAAGTGTGTCAATCACCACCTTTTTCCTCTTCCATTCTAATAAGCCTCTCTAGTCATTTATACTTTAGTTGGTTTTAAGAGTCACTGTGGCAAAGTGAATTGGAGTATTAGGCTTGGAGTCAGGAATATGTAGACTTAAATCATGCCTCCGAACCTTAATAGTTATGTGACCCTGGGAGAATCACTGGACCAAATCACTAGGAACCTCAGGAGATTCCCTGGAACTTACAGTAGTTATAGATGCACTGTGATCTGTGCTGGTTCTCACACTAGCAAGTCTTTACACTGACAAAAATCAAGGATCCTTGGTAAACATCCATGAAAATATTGCACCCCAGAAGTCTTATGCTGATGTCTTGTTGTGGCACGGGAGTGACTTACTATAGGAAAAAGAACACGATCTTTTGGAAAGTCCCAGAAAGCTGGAAACATTTTCATTATGGGCCTGGTAAAGACATGTCATCCAAGGACTAACTTACTAGTTTGGATCAATTATCAAGAATTTGATCATGAGTGATGATGAGTTTGTGAAACTATCTACTAAGGTGTGGATAGGTTTCAATTGGCATTGATGGAGGGAAATTTTAAACAAGAGGATATGCCTCAATTGTGACAATTAAAAGATCATCGAATAAATATGCTTATGTTTCAACAAGAATATTTGAAATTCATGTGAACAGGATTTTTTTTAATTGAGAGGCTTCACACAAATTAGCTATAGTATTTTTGTAAATGTAATCACTTTACATTTGAGGATCAAAGTCTGAACTTGAGAACTTTTAATTTAAGGTATTCAGTTTGTCAAAAACATCTATAAGTACTTGAGTTTCAAGAGGAAATTTTAATTGTGAGATGAATTTGATTCATCTTTATTATCAATACTAAGAAAAATGGCAGTTTCTTCTTTTAGTTCAAAAACCCTTCAAAGTACTTTTCTATGAGAAAGCCAGCATGTTTCACAATCATCAAAAAGTGGCCTATGCTCTGCCTCTATTTATTTTTCCAAGAGTATTCCTTTTGATGTTTTTTTAATGAAGTTTACTATCACAGTAGCAAATTACAAAATTGCATGTACCTCTTTACTCATATTTCTCAATAACAATAATGGTCTACGAAATATGCAATGTGTCTAAATTATACCAAAGGCCACATTTTTTACTTGTTCTACATTTGACTTACATTTCATCTTGACATGTGTTCCCCAAAACAAATTGTCCCTATCAAATAGATTGTTCCCTAAAATTGACATCATACATATGCAATTAAAGAGTATTTTTAACTACATCTGTTGCATCATCCACCTGTGTGTAATAGTAATTAAGGTGGGACTTTTTGCTGTTGACCTTTAATGATTCTGGCCTTTGTTTGAACAGGGCAGATAAAGTGGGATGTTTTTGTATTTCTCAGCACTGAGACAATCGGGAGCCATTGATTTGTATCTGATGTGACACTGGGAGTAGGGAACTTCTCCACGCCCAGCCTGGGTGAGGTTGGGGCCCTTTGGGGGCCTCAACAGGATATATAAGTGCAGAGTTTAGCATTCTCGCTTGAAGCTTGGAGCCACAGCAGGAGTGGCGTGTGACTCTGGGCCAGCTGTTCTAATGTACACCCAGATGTTGAATTGTATTTGGTCTATAATTCAGGGTGCTGGTTTTTTCCCCCTGAACTAAGCAAATGACATTTGTATGCTGGATTAAAGTATGATTGTTAACCCCTTAACATTGCTTTCCTTAAGTAAAGCAGATCAAAAAGACCTGTGTTGGCAGCTTTCTGGGTGCTGGCTGTTGGTGGATCTTACACCCCCACAGAAGCTGCTAGCTTGATACACTGTGGTGCAATATAGAAATTTTTTTTCAAATAATTGATCATAAAATCTGCAGACATGATCAATATTCTTTCCTCATGTATTATCTTCAAATAGAACCTTTCAAATCTGCACTGCCAAGTATCATTTGGAGCATAATAATAACTACAGTTGGTACCAATGGTACCATTGAATGAGGATTGTTGCACTGTATACAACCTTATACGACTGATTTTTAAAAAGTTTTATTTTTTTCTTATAAAAAGCATCTAACTTTATCCAGAAAACTTCTCTTATCTAAGTAGCAAATTCTGCACATACTTTCAGGATAGCAAATTGAAATGATATCTGCTGTTGAAGCATTCATACTATGCAAACACAGTTTTCATTCCTCTCCATCAATAACAATACTTATGAACTCAAGTGATAAATACAGTGGATTGCATTTTCTAGGTTTTGGCTTTTTACTTTGTATTTCTGTATTTCCAGTACTTAAATTGTCTGTATTGTGTTGTCTTGAGCTAGTTTCCATCTTTTGGGGGTGGGGGGATTTTCTTTCCAAATAGGTTATGTGTTTACGTATCTTGAAAAGATATTTCACTTTTAAAAAATAGATTTAAAAAATAGATCACGTGAAAAAAATGGTCTAAATCACTACTGATTAGAGAAATGCAAATTAAAGCAACTCTGAGATACCACCCTCCTATCTACCAGAATGACTAACTTGATAGAAAAGGAAAATGACAATGCAGAAGAGGATATGGAAAAATACACTGTTGGTGGAGTTATGAACTAGTTCAACCTTTCTGGAGAATGATTTGGAACTATACCCAAAGGGTGATAAAATCTTGCATACCCTTTGACCCGGCAATATCACTAGTAGGTTTGTATCCCAAAGACACCAAAGGAAAGAGGAATTTTTGTACAAAAATATTTGTGGTAGCAAAGAATTGGAAGAATGACTAAATAAGTTGTGGTATATGGTTGTGATGGAATACTATTGTGCTATCAGAAATGACAAGCAAGATGGGTTCAGAAAAACCTGAGAAGACTTATATGGACTCATGCAAAGTGAACTAAGCAGAATCAGAAGAACATTGTACCAGATAATATGCAAGGACGGTCAACTGTGAAAAAAAATGACTACTGTGATTGATGCAATGATCTAAGATGATTCTAAAGGACCATGATGAAAAAAATGCTATCTACCTTCAGAGAACTGATAAACTCTGAAGGCTGATTGAAGTATACTATTTCTTTACTGTCTTTATTTTTAATGCTTTATTTTGTTTGTGGTTTCTTTTGCAACATGGATAATATGGAAATATGTTTTGCATGACCTCGCATGTATAATCAGAATCAAATTGCTTGCTTTCTCAAGGAGGGGTGAGGGACAGGAGGGAGAAATAGAATTTGGAATTCAAAAATTTTGAAAAATGATTATTAAATTTTGCACATAATTGGGAAATATATAACAAAATAAATAAGTTTTTTTAAATGGAGACAATAACAAATGGAGGATAACCAAATTTAGATTTAATTGCTAAAAACTTCAAATGATTATCACAAACTCTTCCTGAGCCACCCCAGCTAGAGTTTGCCTGTGAAATCCTAAAGTGTTCCCCCATCACCTTCAATATCCAACTAAGCCCAAGGCCTGGGAAGGGCTTCAACCATTAATTAATACTCAAGACCCTGACTCACTCCCTCTATAGTGGGGCCCAACCAGGCCAAAGCTTTTGAGAATTTGAAACTAAATTGACACCACTCTAGCATTAGCTTTATCTGATCTAGAAAAACTTTTCACTCTGTACATTGATGAAAGGAGAAGACAGGCTTTGGGAGTCCTGACCCAGTCCTTAGCACCTGACCCCAGGCCAATTGCCAAAACTGGCCAAAACAATTAGACTCTGACCCTGCTACAGCCACTCTAATTGAGGAAGCTTCTAAACTTCTAGTTGACCAGCCCCTAGAAGTTCTGACTCCCCATCAGGTTCAGAGCATCCTAGAAGCAGAGAACCGCCAGTGGCGGGTTAGTCACAGGCTCACCACATACCAGGCCTTGCTCTTAGATACCCCTGACCTAATTCTTCGGGTGTGCCATGCACTCCTGAACCCCAAAGCAGTATGGTATACAGAATAATGGGTTAAGAGAGCTAGGTACAGACTAATCAGTCTCTACATAGAGGCCAAACCCCTGCCCCCTGGGAACCCTGCCCAGAAGGCAGAATTAATAGCACCCACTAGAACCCTAGAGCTATGGGAAAGTAAAAGAATAAAAGTTTTTACTGACTCAAAATATATTTTCCATGTTCTACCTGCCCATGGAGCAATTCGGAAAGAAAGGGGATGGATATCTGACAGCAAAAAACTTGTATCAAACACACCCTTTTCTGTTTTGGCCTTGCCATAGTCATCTTTAATTCCCTCCAGGGAAATTGATCTTTCTCTATACTCCTTCAATGACTGTTTGGTCCTTGTTTGCTTAACCTCCTTGCCAGGTTTGGCTCCTCGAGGGTCACAGCCATCAACTTTTGGATGATTGCTCAGGCTATGCACCCCTTGAACAGGACCCATTGAGGCAGGGACACCGTTTGCCAGCAGGCAGCAGTTTCAGAAGCTGAGACCTTCGCCCCTTACCCCAAAGGAATTTGGGTCCCATTTGTTTGAGGGGGTACTGATGGGGTACAGTCTTTGGGAACCCCCTTGAACCCACCTTGAGTCTTCCCACTTGATGTGGCTTTTCATGCTCAAATAACCTAGCCTAGCCCTCCATTGTCTGATTACCTCCTGATTGCCTCAAGCCCACTTCCCACCCTTGATCCCATCAAAATATCTATACCCAAATCTGTCACCCTAGCCCTCCAAAGTCTGTCATTTCCAGGTAGCCTTAACTATTTCCCACCCTTAATCCCATTCTTGGAGTCTGACTTCACCACCACCCCCAATTACTCCAATCCCATCAAGACCCTCCCTAAATCCCTCCTCCCATCACCCCAGACTACTTGACCGCACTAGCTCCCTCCCACAACCTTTCTATTTATAAGATCCATCTTGCCTCCCTGAAGGCCCTCAGATTCAATCTGCCCTGCTGGCACTAGCATCACAAATGCTCAGATTCCTTAAGGGTCTGCCTAATATGGTGAATCTTTAATAAACTTTGTTTTTCTTCAGCTGTAAAAAAGAAAAGAAACTTTTCTTGAATTATTTTATTCTTTCATTGTAGTGGAAACTTGGCTATTATATTGTATTTATCAAAATGAATTTTGAAAAATTTAACAAATATGGTCCTCCTTATTCCAAGTAGTAGAAATTTTACCTCCATATCTCTATTATGCCTCCCTTATTGCCACCTGAGATTGAATTATCTTTTTATTTTTATTCTCTTTTTACAAATGAGGAAATTGAACCAGAAAGGTTAAGTGATTTGCCCATGTCTCTACAACAGAGGTAGAATTCTAATCCAGGTATTTCCTGACTCCAAATGTAGTTCTTTTTCCATTATACAAAATTTCTTCTCAGACAACAGCTTATATTTATAGAGCTCTTTGTTGTCCTCACAACAGTCCTTTGAGATAGGTAGAATGAGTATTGATATTAGTACTTTAAGGATGGGGAAAATAATAATCAGAGGGGTGAAATGATTTGCCCAGATCTATACAAATTAAGAAAGTTGGAGCTGGCACAGTGCTTCAACTTGGGGTTTTGATTTTTACCACCAGAGCTCTTTCTAGTATACAACTGTATTTGTGTACATGTGTGCTATATACATATATATGTGCATATTAGCTCAGGGCTAATATTTTCTCCATGCACACTCCAGAAATTTGCACTCATTTCCTAACAACCATACAGCCTTCCTAACACTTGCATTTGTGACAGGAACAATTCTTTCTATTAGCAAATTTATTATTTAGAGTCATTTATACACATATATTGACAACTACCATTTTTAGGCTGAGGTCTCCTTAATTTATTATAATCCCAAGTGTCTATTAATAAAGACAGTGTGCCTAAATTCACAATTAACTATATCATACTCTATATTTTATTTCTTATTTGATTCTCACCACCTTGTAGGGCAGGTCAGTATTTTGCTTCTGTTTTACAGGTGAGAGAATTATCTGTTTCTTCCAGCTCTAATATTCAGCAAATCTACAACTCAGTCCAAAATCGTAATTTGCATTAGAGAAAGAAGTGTCCCTCAACAACTGTGTTACTTATTTTTGGTCAGTGAATACATTCTAGAGAAGCGTAAGTGTTAAAAAAAAAAAAAAGATTTAACTTGTAGAAAAACATCACAAGCAAAAAATGCTGGCTGATTATTCTTTGAGTAGTGTTCAGAACTGTCCCAAAATAGCATAGAATTTTCAAAGACTATGATGACCTCAATGCTATCCTTTCAAAGTCTGTATCTGTCTACAGAATTGGTATGACCAAAGATGAAAGAAACAAAACATTTCTTCCCACTCCAGATTTTTCAAGGCATCTTTAGAGATTAGAAGTGTTCATGTATGGCCATCATTCATAACTGCTTCTGTGATGTTAGCATATCTCTAAATTTCCATTCTATATAACTTGGTGGTAGGGGGTGTTATTTCTAAGAGTTTCACTGTCTTAGGATATTTACTCCTGGTTCTGTCTTGCTCAAGTTACTTAGTCGGCTCAGTTTCCTCAATTACAAAATAAAGACTTTGTCCTTCATGACTTTTGAGGTCCCTTTCAGCTCTAATGTTCTATAATTCTAAGCTTTTCTTTTGTACTCCGCTCCCTTACAATGGTTGTCAAAAAGAACTAAAGTGAATTTTCTCTAATTTCTTCCTACGTGGAATTTACAAGTCACAAGTTCTAGTGTTATTAAATCAACAAATATTTATTAAGCACCTAAACAAAGACAGTATTTCTCGGTACTTGAGACTATAAAATTAATATAAAACATAGACCTTGCTCTCAACAAGCTTTTGAGTCCAAAAAATAACATGTACAATAAATAGTCTCTTCAGAGATTTCATAAATGAGGGACCTCACTGTTGTGTAAACTGCTTAGTACAATGCCTAGCAACTAGTAAGCTCTATATAATGTTAGCTACAGTGATGATGGTGGTGGTGGCAGTGGTAATGGTGGTAGTGAATATTTCCTCCGCCAATAAGGATTATAAGCTCTACATGCATTGTCTTCCTGTGTGAATATGTTCCATGGCTTTCCATGCATTTTCAGTGCTTGGAACTATAAAGTAAATATAGAATACATAGAACTTGAAACTATGAAACAAATATAGAATACAGACCCTGCTCTCAAGAAGCTTTTAAGCCCAAAAAATAACACATGTACAATAAATAGTTTCTTCAGGGATTTGATAAATGAGGGACCTCATTGTTGTGTAAACTGCTTAGTACAGTACCCGGCACATAGTAAGCTCTGTATAATGCTAATGATGACGATGATGATGATGACAGTGGTTGTGTTTAATATTACCTCTACCAATAAGGATTACAAACTATACATGTCTTCTTTTCCTGTGTGAATATGTTCCATGGCTTTCCATACATTTTCTAAGGAGGATCTATATAACCAGCTAGAGACCTTCCTCCTCATCTTTTAAAGTTTGGTACATACACTTTCATCATATGACCACCCCACCTCTCTGTATTTTTTAAAATTATACATATCTTTGATATTGCCAACTATGACACTTCAGTGTATTGCTATCTATGTGACATTATCTACTTACATCCACTATGCACCTCAGACTCGCTGTGTCAGAAACAGAATTCATCCTCCCCTCCCACCTTTCAAAACTCTCCCCCTTCCTACTATGAGGTCTGAAGCAATTTTAATCAGAGATGATGATGCTCTATGTTTCACCATCCAAGAGCAACACCAGAAAATAGGACATCTTGAGAAGATGGGCTTTTATGTCAAGAAAGGAAGGAAGGTTGCAAGCATTTAAATAGTACCTACTATGTTTCAGGCACTATGCTAAGCACATTACAAATATTATTTCATTTGATCCTCACAAAAACCATGCAAGGTAGTGTAGTAGTAATTTGGATTTAAAGATCTTTCCCACCCATTAATAGGCCATGTGACCTGCCTATGTCACAGGAAGCCTAAGACATAGGTGGTGGGAGGAGCTTCCTGACAGGAAAAGGAAGTTACGTCACAGAAAATGGAGAGAGAGAAAGATGTTATGGCTACTAATGGCTGCCCTCTTGATTGTTAGGGCTGAACAGGCTGACTTAGTTGCACTGTGAGTTTGTTTTGGGGAAGACTTCAGCAGGGGGTCAGAAAGGTCTTGGGATGGTGAGGCTCCATGTCGTGATATTCTGTATTGAATGGTTTGGGTTCCTTGCTTTTATGATGAAGTGGACTGACTGGCTATGGGAGCTGAGCATTTGGTTATGGGATGTGGTTCTCTGGTGTCTGAATAAATGGTTTACTTCTTCTACCTTCTATATGGAGAGTCTTGTATACTTTGAGATACAGAACTGCATAGGCATTTTGACAATTATCATCTACATTGCCTTACTGGTACACGTAGGTGCCGTTATTGCCCTCATGTTAAAAGTAAGGAAACTGAGGAAAACAAAAGTTAAGTGACTCACCAAAGATCACACAGCTAGTAGGTATCTGAGGCCAGATTTGAATATGTTAGAAATATTTTGGAGACAAAATGGACAAGACTTGACATCTGACTAGATAGGGGAAGTGAAGAAGAAGAAAGAGGTTGTGAAACTGGGTAGGTGGAAAAATGTTAGTACCCTGGACAGAAATAAGGAAATTTGGAAGTCAAGAGGAATGGTAAGCAGTTGGGCTAGCATATTGAATATGAGGTTCCTATGACAAATTCAAGTGGAAATATCACATAGGTGTGGATGACGTAGAACTGTGTGGAAGTCATGACATAGACCAGAGCTGACTATAGATCTGGGAATCAATGGCATAGAGTTGCATATTTAAATTCATATTTAAACAACTGCGTAAAACTGTTGGCAAAAGCTTGCCTGTGCCCCTTCTCATATTTTTATGTAGCTCTATTGTTGATGTCCCTTCTGACATGAGGACCTAGATACAATTGTGGGGGGGGGGTGCAGGTTTTTCATTAAATTTCAATCTGGCTCATCATACCCACCCTGGAAAAGCCTATAAACTTTAGTATCTTGTTCTCTTGAAAAGGCTTTCAGGTTCCCCTCCAATAGCTCTTAAATCTCCTGACAATATCGGGCAAACAAGATATTGATGTTCATTTCTTCCCATAAAAATGCAAAAAAAAAAAAAAAGGCTCAATTATGGAAATAGGTCTAGACTAGGCTCTCTTTCAGATCTCAGTGTATTTCTTGGGCCCTCAGAATATGCCCAGTACTTGACCTAAGAGTGGAGGAAATACTCTGTGGTATAAATGCTACCTCACTCAAGCCGAGTTTTAGCCAAGTGCATTTCTCATGTGACCCCATCCTTAGGCACCCTCCACAATTCCAATTCCCAAAGAGTGGATTCCTAAGCTCTAACAAAAGATCTTCCAGTGTCAGTCGTTGAATCCCTGAAGGTCAAGACATTTCTGGGGCCATGGGAAATATGTGGACTAATTTTGTTGCTTAGGAGCAACAGAGACTAACTTCTCCCTCAGTGTATTACTCAACAAAGCCTATGCCAGCAAAATAACCCTGAATACACTCCGTTGTGTCAGACCAAGGGAATCCTTTGAATTTGGTACTGACACAACTGTTACCAGAAGTCAGATTTCCATCTGTCTGTCACAGAGTTTTTAAGAGCATGCTAAGAAGGGAAAGAGAAATATTAGTGAAAAGAATGGGCTGCCCCATTACCAGAAAGAATAGGTATGGAGGTACACCTTGGTGACCGAGTCCATGGGTTTATTGCAAGAATCAGTGTAGTCCTAAATCTTCTGCCAATGTCCACCAATGGATAGAGAAAGAAGTCAAAACAAAAACAAAAACAAAAAAAATTCAAATGGGAGGCCTGAGGGAGATTATTCCCAATATCTAGGCAGTATACAGTGACTCTCTATAATTTGTCCAAATTGTCTCCATGTAGATTAACAGTATTGTATCCCCAACACTCAAAATGAAGATTTGGAAGCTGTTGCCAAGCTTTAAGATAAAAAAACTAAAGAAGCTGTAGCAGGAGCCATAAAAGGAAAAAAAAAAGTTCAGACCCAAGTCTTGAGTCTGAGAAATTCTGGGGGATGAGGGAAGTTAACTATTGCAGTGATAGATTGGCCCAAATAGCCCTCAGTTTAGTGCTGAGTGCAAAAGTGAGATTTAGAAATAATAGTCCCCTTTCCTCCCCTTCCCCCCATCTCCTATTTCCTAGACAGAGGAGGAAAGAAGAAAACAGTTGTAAAACTGACAGTGGAGAGGAAATAGCCCCTAATAAAACTGGAGGAGGAAGTAAGAAACTTAGCAAAATACTCTGATTGGGATTGTAATTGGATTTGAGTAGAATAGTTTTGGCTTTTTTTCTTCTTCTTTGACCTCACCAGTCAGAAAAGAAAGGAAAAACAAGATTTCCTGCTCCTGAAATTCACTGTTGATTATAAATTTAATGGCTTTTTTGTAAATTAAAATGAGAGAGAAATTGGACTTTGGTCATAATTTTGTCTTGTGCTAAAGTTTTGAGGGGATACCCAATATGGATTGATAAACAAGGAATCAAGAATTCAACTTATTGGGATACCAGACTTCAGGAATGTCCTTTCTTTCTCTTGATATGTTTGCTGCTCTGATTTGTTGTTTTGTCCAATCTCAAAAATGCCACAAACTTGGCATGCTTAAGTTGTAACTTTGAAATTAGAAAATAAGCAGTCCTAAAATTCAAAAATACCATGAAATTTGGCTTTCTGACAGAGTCCCTTTTGATTTCTAATTGGGTCTCTTAAAAACCAGCCGAGCCAAAGCTGAGAGAGAGAAAAAAAAAAAAAGAAACTACAAGAATTTTCAGTTCATACAATGACAAAATTGGCCTTGAGGGCTTGACGTTTCCCAGTTGCCAAACAACATAGCCTTGGAGCCCTGTAGTCTACAGTAAATGTTTTGATGTTCAGCGAGGTAGCAAAATACCAGGAAAGAGGGAAAAAATAATTTAATGAAACAGTCATGTAAAACAAGGGAGTCAATTGGATCTGGGACTCAGGGAAGACCTTGGTTCAAGCCATGCAACCAATGCTTGTAAGTCATACTATCCCAGAGAGGCCTCTGGGCCTTAGCTTCCCCACTTATCACTTATGGTTCCTACCTCACGGGGTGTTCACGAGGGCTAAAATATTTTTTGTAGGACAAGTGCCAACTTTTGCCTGGCTCAGTGTTTTTATCTGTAACCTATGATGATGATGATAACATCTACCTTCTAGGGTTATGAGGATCAAATGAGATGACATGTGTAAAGCACTTTTCAAACCTTAAAGTATTATGTAAATGTTCATTATTATTTTTGTTAATAATAATAATCAGATAACTGCTATTGTCTGCTTTGCTTTTTCTCTTATTTAAAGGACTATTTCTACAATTATGATCATCTCAGGAGCTATGTCTTTAAGTCTATAAGATCTTACTGACCTAGTCCATGTAATGACAATGACAAGTCAAGAGGCAATAATACCTCTACCTTAAAACCTTCTCTTCCTTAAAATCAATTCCAAAGAAGAGAAGAATTGTCTAATGCTATCTAATTTCAGTTTCACCAGTGATGGCACCTTGGGTCCAAGCTTTCTGAAAGCTAGTTTTTCTTTCTACCTTTTTCACTGTTTTGTGGGGTGATACTGTCCATAATGTTCCATGCTCTTCTTCCATTAAAGTTTTGCAAATGAATTTGTATTCTAAATTATCATGGCCTTTGACTGCCATGTCTCTCAATCTGGCAAGAAGATCAGAGGTTTGCTGGTTGAGCTTTTTATGTCCTTGTCCTTCTGGTGACTGTTTTGCATTGGAGAAACTTCTTTAGGACATAACGATAGTTATAGTCAATATCTTTCTTTTCATTCAGTTCTCATTTATAGAGCAAATAGACTGTCTAAAAGCATTGGGTTAGCTGTCATAATTGCATACTATCTTCCTTATCCTTACTTCTGATTTAGTATTAGCTTTTATCTTTGCTCTAACAAACCGGTGATCTGACTGGCCGCACACAGCTGATTCTGACAACAGTACTCACATCAGTAACTAGTCACTCCTTATTCATTCCCAACCAATTTCATTTCTTTTACAGTGTTTATAGTGTCCATTGTCTTCCAAATCTCTTTTGAAAAAAAGTGATAGGTAGGCTTTCTGAATCATCTACATATCTTCAACTGCTTTCATTTTAAGATCATAAGTCATATTTTCCAGCAAATTTTTCACTGTCCCTCCCTGGGATTACTTTTGCATCAAAGTCATCTAGAATTAAAGTCTATTCTTGGTTTGGAAGGTCTTGTCAAGTTCCGTGCAGAATTTTTCTACCTGTCCTCTGCAGCAGATGTTGGTGCATGGATGGTAGAGTTGTTACATATGTTGGTACAAATTATCTCCAGGGTTGTCATTTTTCATTATGCCATACCCATGAGTGTTGTAAGGTAAAATCACCAAATATCTCATAAAATATTTGTTAATGGTTTTTAACATGCAATGATGTCATCTCCTCATTTAGTCCTACTAAGAATGCCTATGAGCCATTCCACAATTTAGTCTTGCTTTCTTTACGTCTTCTGGTTTCATCATAGCAGGTCATATGGACATGATTCAATTCCTCTAGCAGGGTATCAGCGCATTGGTCACTAGACCAAGATTTCACATTCGGAGTGCTTAGGATTAAATTAATGTTAAAGACCATCTAAAAATTGATTATTAACCCTCTTTCTCAAACTTCCTTTTCTACAACTATGTCAGTCTGTGGATAAACAGAAGAGAGCTACATAAGAATCAGGGTCATTTTCCATTCCTATCTGCCTCGTGAGAGGCAGTATGGTGTAGTGATTAGAAAACCAATCTTAGAGCCAAGAAGATCAGGTCAAGTCATTTAACCTCTACTCTTGTTGTTTGTCTTTCATATTCAAAGAGGACCAATGACATCACAGGTGCTGTCTTGACTTGTGCATGAATTGGATTTAAGTGAGGCAGAGTTATACAAAATCATCAGCCTCACTCTCTTTTCCTGAGTCATTGAAGTTGAGTAGCAGAACAAAAGACACGATGATTGGTGATGGCCTGGAATACAGTTGACGACCTTGACATCTTCAGTGCTTGAACAACCTCTAAGTGCTTCACAGAGTCTGCTTGGGTCACCCTCAGGACCATTGGAACAACTTTTTCCTCATATGCCCATTCTGCCCAGGAAAATCTTCACATGCTTCGGGTAGACACCCTCCTGACTCACCAATGGGTTTGAGGCTTGTCAATTACCCTCACCCTGGTTTAGTCTATTTGTCAAAGTGGTTTACCGGGGTGAGGCCTCTGCACATGCTGCAGCTTCTTGGAGTCACAGGTGAGAGGTGAGTGAATCAGGTGGACACCAGAAGTCGATGAACAGCATTGAAAAGGGCTTGGCAAGCCCTCACACGAGAGGTACTAGTCCTGAACACCTCATACACACCTATTTAAGTCTCTCGGCAACTTTCTAAGAACATAAGGTTTGGAGAAGCTGCCAGTCTGCATTAGTGAGAGCTTGCTCACCCAGGAGAACCTTATACCAATGAAATCGCTGGGGGGAAGAGGAAAGGTAGAGGAAATAAGCATTTATGTAAGACCTACTATGTACCAGGCACTGTGCTAAGCACTTTTTTTATAAGCATCATCTCATTTGATCCTCACAGCAACCTGTGAAATAAGTGCTACCATTATTCTCATTTTATAGTTGAGGAAACAGAAGCAAATAGATGTTAAAGTGACTTAGCTAAGGTCAAACTGCTAGTAATAGTCTGAGGCCAGATTTGAACTTAGGTCTTCCTGACTCCAGGCCCAGCTTTCTATCCACTGTGCCACCAGCTGCCTGCCATTAGTCTATCTCTATTCCTATCCCTACTAAGTGAAATCAACAAGTATTTATTAAGTGCTTATCATGTGCTAAGTGTTGAGAATACATAGAGAAGCCCAAAAGTCCCTACTGTTAAGGAGCTCACACTCTAATGGGGGGAGATAATCTATAAACAACTATGTACAAGCAATTAGAATACTGGCTAAATTGATAATATCAGAGAGAAGACCACATATTAACTTAGAAAACTACATATTAACATTCCCTATGTTCTATTGGATTTTGCCAAATAATTCCCAATTATATTTTAATCTGGTTCAGGCAACACTGAGGAGTGTTACCAGTTTCAATTTGTGGTGGCAGTGAGACAAGTGCTTCATACCTTTGGCTTATAGCTTGAAAAGTGGAAACTAAGACACATTTCTAGGTCACTAGGATTTGAGTTATCTTGAGTGGAGGTACCAGTGTCTATATGTACAAAGCTTCCTGTAGTGAATCTGTTTTCCCCCACGGTCTCTAAGTTCCTTGAAAAGACTTTCACTTTTGTCTTTTTTTCCCCAGGGCCTAACATAATATTTTGCTAGTGGCACACAAGTAGGCACTTAATAAATATTTGTTGTTTGATGGATTGATGTAGAGGCAGAAGAGAAAGAACCAATAAATGTTGTTGTTCAGTTAGGTCCAAGTTCATGACCTCATTTGGAGTTTTCTTGATAAGGACACTGGTGGTTTGCCATTTTCTTCTCCAGCTCATTTGACAGATGAAGGAATTGAAGCAAACAGAGTTAAGTGATTTGCCCAGGGTCACATAGCTAGTAAGTGTCTGATGCCAGATTTGAACTCAGGAAGATGAGTCTTCCTGACTTCGGGTGTGATGCTCTATACACTAGGCCACCTAGCCTACTGAGGTACCACTAAATGAGAGGTGGCAAGAATTCCGGGACTATCAGCAATTTTTCAAGGCGCTGTCCTGAGTCCATATCTGTCCAGAGGACAATCGGAAGCCATGGGATAGATGGGCATAGCAAAGTGACCTAATCAAACTGGAAGGCTTATAGTAGAAACAAAGCTGTTCTTTACAGAATAACTAAGAAAGGTTGGAGATTGGAAGATGGCAGTTATAGTAGCCTGGTGAATTTCTAGTCTGAACAAAGAATTTGGCTATGCCAATCACCAATGCAGAGTTGAAAGATCTATGTCTTAGAGATGGTATAGAACAATCACAGCCATAAATGGAGAGCTGGAAGCATCACAAGGTGCCATCTAGTCCATCTATTGTTTGGGCAAGGATGATGAAATGAATTGACCAAGGCCCCACAAGTAGAAATAATAATTGCTAGCATTTATATAAGACTTTGAGATTTGTAAAGCCTTTATAAATGTTTGCTCATTTGATCCTCATAATAACCCTTTAAGCTAGATGCTAATTTACAGGTGAAGAAGTTGAGGCAGAAAGAGGTTAAGTGAATTATCCAGGGTCACACAGCTAATAAATGTCAAACGCAGAGTTTGAACTCAGGTTTTTCTGACTCCAAGTCCAGCACTCTACCCTCTGGGCAACATTATAGGTACCAGCTGAACCCAGAGCCTCTACCTTTAGAGTCAGTATTCTTCACACTGTACTATACTCCTGTCCTGAGATTTAAGTGGCACTCTCCCATCTTTAAATCTTTTCTAGTACATCCTCTGCCTCTAAAGTGAGGGGCGGTCAAACAAAAGTTCTGAAGCAGAAATGAAAGCAGTTGGATTTGCCAGTTGACTGTATTTATAATTGTAAAGCCTGATGATTGTCTTAAGTTTTCAGGGTTTTAGCTTTCTAAAATACTCAGAGCCTCTCAATAACTCTGGAAAGTTAATTTCTATTTCTGTATTCTGAGAACTTATACTTTGAGATAAAGGGTATGATTTTGGTGTTCCTTCCTTGCCTTATATATACTAAATCCTCATTAAAAACCCTTTGATCACACCACTTTGCAGATAATGTAGGATATAGCTGAGGAGGAAGAAGGTGACGACCTGAAAGTCACTTGCTACCTGGAGCCTTTTATAAATTACAGACAGGGCTAGCTAGCATCAAGTCCTCAAAATTCAAGCCTGTCAATATGCTTCCTGAGTCTTGCTGCTTTGCTGGGAATAGCAACATTGAAATCACATCTAGGAGGCAAAAAAGGCATAAAATAATACTAAAGACCATGTTTTCACATGCTTCCCGCTTTTCCAAATATAGGCAGTACCCAATTGATAGGCACCTAAATTGTAAACAATTCACGCACACATAGGCATGGGGTTATCATTAAGAATATATTCGAAACATTTATGAAATCTGTAGGTTCAGACATACCTAGCATAGTTCCTGGAAAATAATCAGTACCTAACTGAATTGAATCAAATTGATGTGGAGGAAAACAATATATGAAAAGCAAGGAGAATTTAGAAAAACATCACAGGGGCCAATTTGCCCACCATACTGGTTGACCCCATCCCTAAAATATCTTTCCTGACATGGCCTAAATGTTTTCACTTCACTTACATGCATTTTCTGAAATGCCATCCATTAGGGATTCATCTGGGTTAACATTAAAGAGTAAACATCTGCTTGTGCCCTTGTGGCACAGAGGAAAATGTGTTGAACTCAGAGTCATGGAACCAGGGTACAATCCTAGCTCTGGTACTTGCTACTACCTTTGTGACTTAACCTCAATTTCTTCACCTGTAAATTGAGGTGGTTAAATTGGATGGCCTCTCCTGTCTCTAAATCTATGATCCTGTTAACTTGCAAGCAGATGACTGCTAAGATAGCCTTCAGCTCTAGAACTGTGGTCCTATCCACATGCTTTGTGATTTATCTAGTCACAAAGAAATGGCACACTCATGAAAAGTCACCTCTTATTCTAATAAGAAGCAGATTTGTAAAAGCATTGTAGATTGTCTTTGGTTCTACATGTAAATTAAGAGAATTTAAAGATTCCACCTTGGATAAGTACTGTCTCCAGAACAAAAACAATTAAGCCCTAAGGGGGAAAACCTACACACTTACGATGTGAAGAAATGTCAGAAGGTGTGAAACTATTTTTAAAAATTTTTCTCTGCTGTTGACTCACTTTTTGCCTTCTAGTACAATATAAATAATTTAGTGACATTAGCTGCAGTCACTTCCAGCTACTCCAACAAATAGATTCTCACATCAACCTTTACACTTATTGTATTTGTATGTAAACTGTGCTAATGTGTAATTAAAAAGGTAACTGTGGAATAAACAAAGCTTAGTGCCCTGAAAACTCCAGTCCTCTCCTCTTCCCACTAACACCTCTACCCCTACCTTTTTACTTAAGGAAGAGGTGAAGAGAAAAGCATTCATTACTTAGGAATTGTGATAGAAGGAGACGAGAAAAGACTATCTGCATGAGGAAATATTCTCCATATTCCATCTTCAAAATATAGATATGTTGACTGTATTTTATAAATCAAAAATCAAGATGCATGATTTGATGAAAGACCTTTTTTGGTCATTGGCTTATGGGGACATACTTTCATAACATAATTGCAATTTATACTATCTTAGAAAATATGAATGTGTTCAGAAGCATCATATTGTGAATAACCTAAAGACCACAGGAGAAATACACATGATACATCAAATTTCCCATGATATCCTGTGTGGAATAAGTTATATGAAAGACCATATCAAGAGCATGTGGTACATGGGCAGTGATGTATTGTTAACAACCAGCTCTCAGGGTGGAGGAGAAAACCTACCCATGACACACTTTTAAGTTTAATATTCTATATTAATATTTTCTGTATTGTTTTCTTAAGTCTAGGCAACCAACAATACAATAAATCAGGAACTGATTTATAACATCTTCCAGTTTTCAAAGTGTAAATGCTTACACTGAAAATCTAACAATTGGCTCTTTCCAGCTGGTTCAAATTGGCTCAGCACACTCTTGGACACAGGTCATGTATTGAGAGTGAGAGAAATCAGATGGACAACCTGCATGTTACAAAGGAACTGAATATGAAAAAAATCTCAAGGGCCATCAGTATATCAGATATATCCTCCACAGAGGATCTGAGCAGGTACATGTTACCATGGAAAGAAACAGTGTTGGGTTTAAAGTTAGAGTATCTGAGTTTAAATTCTGAATTGATCACTTACTGTTTGTTTGAACTTGGCCACTTAGCTCCACTTCTCTGAAGAGTTCAGTTTCTTCATCTGTAAAGTCATAGGAATAAACTTGGACTCTGAGATGCCCTCCAACTCTGTCTGTGATCCTATGATTTATGGTTATGAGCAAGAATCTACCATTTGGGACAATGATTATGGATGATAGAGAGAAGAGAAAACTACTTGACTCTTACGTCTACACTTTCATTTCCTCTATCAAGCAGAATGACCTTTAGATGTGGAAGGATAGAATAAAATTGATTAATGAGGATTAAAACCAGGATAAGTGATGTGTTTTTTTTTAAAAGGTACCTAGATAGACTCAGTAGCTTTACTCACCAGGACTAGAAAAATTACTTCTCAGGATATAGGAAAAAAAATAGCAGATACAACTAACTGATGAGCCACTGACTGTGACATTTGAAAAATCAAGAGAAATAGATGGAAATGAATGAATGAGAAAAAAAAAAACAAGTTTAAGCACTTGCTATGTATCAAGGTAATTCAATATATTGACTTTCAAAAAAGGGTGGGGGGGCGGCAAAGGAAAGAATCTTGCACTTGTTGGCTGGTGAAATTTACTATGATTCCTGATGAAATTCTGTAATACATGAGGCTTTTCCTGATTCCCCAGTGAATGTTTTCTCTTTCTTGGAATTTTTTTGGTTACACTTTGTATTTATTCATCTGTGTACAGGTTGTATATTGCTATTATAATGCGAGGTCCTTGAAAGATGGATGGGGCAGTTTCATTTTTGTCTTTTTCCCTCCAGTGCCTAGCACAGGGCCTCACACATGATAAAAATTTAATAAACAATTGTTGAACTGACAAAAAAAAATTGAGGGAGTACTCATGTTGATGGTGCAACCCAATCCATTGAAGTATAATAAAGAGAACTGGACCATCCTTGGTGTCTATATTGCACATGTGATGTTGTTGAGTCATTTCAGTAGTGTCCAACTCCTCATGACCCCATTTTGGGGGTTTTCTTGGCAAAGATACCAGAGTAGTGAGGAATTTCCTTCCTCAGCTCATTTTACAGATGAGAAACTGAGGCAAACAGAGTAAAGTGATTTGCCCAGGGTCACATAGCTAGGAAGTATCAGAGACTGGCTTTGAACTCATGGAAATGAATCTGCCTGGTTCCAAGCCCAGTGCTCTATCCACTGCACAACCTAACTGACCTGAATGTACAATATGTCTAGCCTAATATGACCCATGTGAAGGTTTTGTGAGCTTTCTCCTGGGAATGCATTGACTGTTTTCTTCTGGTTTTCTGTGTGGTGACCAAAAGTCTTCTATATGACTGCTGAGTCAGAACTATGCATGTTTATGCAAAGATTCAAAGGAATAAATTCTAGTTCTCTCCTCTGATGGTGAGTGAGGCAAGAACTGCTACAGGCCTCTGGGAGGAAAGAGGCCTCAGTGTCCATACAACAAGGCACTTTGTTTCTTTTGTGTCTTCCAGACTTTGGGTAAATGAGATGAAACAGATAAGCATATAACTTTGTAAGCTTTAAAAGAAGAACCATCAAAGAAAGATCCCCTTAGCAAATGAAGCCAGGAGCAGCAGTGGCCTAGTCTGCAGAAGAGCCAGCTTTGAGGAACAACTTGCTTTTCCTAGCCCAGGAGTGAATCAGCTCATCAACTCATCAACAACAAATCCTACAAGCAAAGGAACAACTTGTCCATTGGCTACATGAAAATGAAAAGAGAAATTGGTAAGGACTTAAGGAGGAAAGGACTCACAGGAACAAGAAGTACTCCTTCAGTTTGGGGGAGATGGGGTAGCGTATATTGTAGCAACTATTTTAGGGACTAGGTTCTTATAAAGGAAAGTATATCCCCCACCCTGCCCTTATTTCAAAAGACATCATTGTTCTGAAGTCCTTGTTACACTTTTTCAGTAAGCATTGCTTTGTAAAATCTAATTGATATTAATTGGTTAATTGATATTGGGGAAATCTTAACTGGTTAGATGATAATGGGAGAATGCACCAGATGGGGGTTTCTGGCATATATTGTTAAAATCTCTAAATCTCTCAGGGCCACTCCCAAAGCCCTAAGATGATAAGTAGTAGGAGAAATATGGAAATCTGATATATTAGAACTTGGGTAAATTGGTTAAGAAAAAGAGAAAAGTGTATAAAGCATAAATTATAAACAGAAAGTTCATCGGTTCCCAGACAATTATTGCAAGCCATAATTCATGGTAGCTGACCTTGTTTTGTTTGTTTATTTTTTGGTGTGTGTTTTTTTTCCTTTTCTTGGCTTTTGTCCTTTTCAAATGAATCACTAAAAACAAAAACCATAACAAAAGTTACTAAGTCCAGGGAGAGACATTGGTAAAACTGGCTGAAGTAGAGGATGGAATACTCACGTTCTAAATGTATACAAAAATGACACTAGTGTATACCAGGGTCTCACTAAAAGCTTTTGAAATTATCAGCCAGGAAATATAGCTTGGAAGATGCATTATGAATCTACATGATTCTAGATGAAGAATATTACAAAATGTTGTGAGATGTATGTGATTTCATACTATTGTTGACTATATTTTCAACTTGCACTCAGACAATAGGTTGGGTCTCCAGAGTGCTCTTCTTTCCTCTTCTTCCTCCTATTTCTTCTTCTTCTTTTTCCTTATTATACATCACTTCAGGTCTTCCCAGGTTTCTTTGAAACCATCCCTTTCATTATATTTTAGGGAATAATAATTTTATATTATATTTATATATCATAAATTGTTTATCCATTCCCCAATTGATAGTCATCTCACTCATTTCTGGTGATTCGCTACCATGAAAAGAGTTGTTATGAATAATTTCTGTACCTATGAGGTTTTTTCTCTTTCTTTAATCTCTTTGGGATACAGGCCTAATAGTTGTAACACTGATCAAAGGGTATATAAAAGTTAGTCATTTTTTAAAAATAATGATTCCATGTCACTTTCCAGAAGTCTTGGACCGATTTGCAATTAATGTATAACCAACAATGTATTAATGTGCTTATTTTCCCACAGTTCTTCCAACATTTATCATTTTCCATTTTTGTCATCTTTGCTCATCTAAACATGAGGTAGAAGCTTAGATTTGCTTTAACTTGCATTCTTTAATTATTCATGTATTAGAGCATTTATATATGTTTGTTCATAGCTTGGATTTCTTCCTTTGAAAACTGCCCGTTCATTTACTTGATCATTTATCAGCAGCAGAAAGGCTCTTGGTTCTTGCAGATTTGAATCAGTTCCTTAAACATCTTAGATAAGAGACCTTTATTGGAGAGACTTTCAAGGATTTTTTCCCCCTCAGTTACTTATTTCCATTCCATTCTTAGTTGCACTGCTTTTGTTTGTGCAAATCTTTATAAATTTATTTGATTAGTATTGTCCATTTTATTTTCTGTGATTATTTCTATCCCTTGATTGGTAATGAACTCTTCCCCTATTCATAGATCTGAAAAATATTTTTGTCTTTGCTCTAAATTGTTTATGATGACATCTTCTGTTCATTCTCCTGTGAGAACTGCATGCCTTGACATCTACCTGCCAGCCATGGACCCCAAATGTAACCGCAAGAATGGTGCCTCTTGTACCTGATCAGACTCCTGCAAATGCAAATCATGCCAGTGTACCTCTGGCAAGAAGACTCGCTGCTCCTGCTGCTCAGAAGGATGTGCCAAGTGTGCCCAGAACTGTGTCAGCAAAGCCCCCCAGACTGGGAGTTGCAGCTGCTGCCAATAATGTCCCCATTTCCCTTTGCTTGTAAATAGAATTTGTGCAGATCTGAATTTTCACACAGCATGGATGTGCTTTCTACTGTTGTTTTACAAAATGTGTGAATTAAACTTGATAAACTTGATAAATACCAAAAAAATAATTTGTTTATGATGTAACTTTTTATGTCTAAATCAGGCACCCATTTAGAGCTAATCTCAGTATATGATATGGAAATTGGTCTAAACCTGATTTTGGCTCAATTACTTTCTACTTTCCCAGCAATTTTTACCAAATTATAATCCTTTACCCCAGTACCTGGGGTCTTTGAGTTTATCTGACATCATTATATGGAGTTTGTGTTCTTCTGTATGTACCTAATTTGGTCAACATGCAGCTACGCTCTCTTTCTAGATACCCTCTTTTCTGTGTTCTTTCTTGTTAGTACGGGCTAGTTCAGTTCCTTGTTTTTTCTTCTTTGTGCTGTTGTGATAGCCTTCTAATCAGTCTTCTTGCCTAAAGTTATCTCCCCTCTTTAATCTACCCTCTACACAGATGTCAAAATGATATTCCCAAAGCAAAAACACAATCATTTCATGCCCCTGCTCAGAAAACTCCAGTGGTTCCCTTTTTTCTATAGGAAAAAACACGAACTCCTCTTTGACATTTTAAGCCCTTCACAACCTGGCCCCATCCTACCTTTCTAGCCATAACTCCATCACTCCTGTTCACTCATTCTGCATTCCAACCAAATTGACCTACTTACTGTTCCTCACATATTCCATGGCCTTTCACCTCTCATGTCATCTACATGTCTTTGCATGGACTCCCTTCCATGCCTGCAATGTAAAACCTCTTCACCACTACCTCTCAGAATTGCCAGCATCCATCAAAGCTCAGTCCAAGTGCCACTTCCCACATAAAGCCATCTTTCATTCTCCCACTGACTCTCTACTTTAAAATTACCTAGTATCCGCTTGGCATAAAGTTGTTCCAAAAGTCTTAGTGCAGTTCTAAGATATAACATTTCAAAAATATAAATGTTGCCAACTTATAAAAATATGATTTGAAAGTTTATTTCAATTTCTCTTATTGTTGGGTCTTATGAATTCTGAATAATACATTTAAATTTTAACAAGACAGTGGCATTGTAGGGATGACACTTCATAGATGGCACTCTCAGACTGGTGGATCAGTAGGGAAATTTTGCTTGGCCAATTATCTCCTTTAAACTTTTTTTGGGGGGGCACAAAAATAGTTGTTTATATAGCAAACCTTATTCTTTGGATGATGTTAAGATTAGGATTACAAATGCAACCCTTTCAGACTCTGAGAAATAGTTGAAACTTTCTACAATTTTGAAAATTGGGTAGAGCAAGATATGCTTGTATATATATATATATATATATATATATATATATATGTGTGTGTGTGTGTGTGTGTGTGTGTGTGTGTGTATGTATGTATATGTGTGTAGCGATATATATGTGTGTGTGTGTAGATATACACATATATCTACACACACATACATATGACCAGATAGTGGCATGTTTAATTATAATATTAATATTTTAAGTGTTTTTATGTTTTTATATATATACTTTCATACTTCTGAAATAATTAAAGCTAAAACTGCATTAATACTTTTGAAACAAAATACATATGTGTATGTGCACTTATATGTATGCATGTTTCCTAGGTAATGTATGCTCCTTAGAAGGAGGCAAAAACTATTTGGTTTTGTCTTTGTATTGCCAGCTATTGGCAATAGTAGCCGGCACTAAGAAGATACTTAATGAATGCTTGTTCATTGATTTGCGCCTTTGTGCTTTTAGTACTTTTGTCCATATTATTTAGTATAATTTTTAGCATACATCATATTTCTCCTAATCGATTGCAAAATCCTTGAGGCCAGGTATGGTTTCTAATGTCATCTTTGCCTCTTCAGACCTAGTGAGGTACATAGGAGATGCTTCATAAGGTGATAAGGTAACATAGTGGATAGAGCTGTAGAGTTAGAGTCAGGAAGAGCTGGGTTCAAAACCTGCCTTAGACAATTATTACCTGTGTGACCCTGAATAAGTCACTTAACCTCTGTTTGCCTCAGTTTCCTCATCTTTAAAATGGAAATTATAATAGCACCTACCTCCTAGGACTGTTGTGAGGATCAAATGAGATGATAATTGTAAAGCACTTGGCACAGTATCCTGCTCATAGTCAGTACTATATAAATGTTGGTGATATGGATGATGACACAACCCAGAGCAAATCACTAAATATCTCTGAACCTCAATTTCCTCATCTGTAAAATAGGTGTAAGAGCACTGATTTCATAGGTATAAGAAAATAATGAGAAAATATATGTAAAGCATTTTACAGACCTTAAAACACTATATAAACATTAGCTATTGTTACAATAAATATTTATTAAATTGAATTGAAATGAATTTGAATGGAGAAATTAGACAGCCCATTGCAGAGATCAGGATGAACAATGCTGTACTAACCCAAGTTCAACAACCCTTTGAGGAATCTCTAATTTATTACAGGATCTGACTCACTTCCCCTCTAGCAATGACTAGGATATATTTATATCTTATGAGTAGAGAGGAAGGGTCAGGGAGCAGCTAACCAAGTACTTTGCCTCATCAGAGAAGTATTCTAGAAAAACTGTCACCCACTAAGTTCACTGTGAAAAACATCCTCTATATTTAGACTCTATTTTAGTACTTTGGGGCAAATGTTTTGTTGGATTTTTTCCCTTGTTGAATGTCACAGTAAACTTAACCTTTACTCCAACAAGGCACACACAAGGACGGTAGGTACTCCATGGAACCATTGTGAAGAGCTAAGTCGATTTATAAGCACTGCCATGCCCACATCTTTAAACTTTGCCTGTAGCTGTAGGCTAGACTGCATTTCAATCAGTTTGAGTTCAGCTGCCTGTTTTATTACACCCAGGCCAGTAACACTTTAGGGATTGTTGGTCCCTTCAATGACAAAATGTATATTCAATCCCTGCTGTAAGCAGCAACCAATAGTGCAGGTCACCAATGGACAGCAAATCAGGTGGTATGCCACTGAAATGTTCCCAGAAATATCTCCATAGATGACTACAATTGCCTCTGCTTTCTATCTTGTCAGTCTTCAGGAAGCATGTGAAATTGGTTTTTTGAAGCCTTATTAAAAAGATTGCTCCTCTAAGGAGAAAATGTCTGGATTGCCTTAAAGTGTTTCTAGCAAAACTTTTGTACAAATGTAACTCATTAAAATGACAAAAATGGGCTCTTTGTCTACTGAATGAAGTAGTCTGTGCTGGTATTTTTGGGGTTTGTTTGGGTTTTTTTTTTCCCTAAACACCTATCAAAGAAACTGGTTCTCAGATGCTACTCCAAGAATTTTACTTCAGGAAGCTATGTATTTCCTCAAGTCTTATAACTAACCAGCCATCTTGAGTGAGAAACTGAGGGCAAAATCCCTCCACTATGTTGTCACTTAGAGGCCAATTTTTGGGAAAGAGAAACAACTTTCTCCTTTAAATGTCAGATCTGTATATAAATCAAAGGGTTCAAATGACTGTCAGCCTTGACTCTCTTGCCTATACCTGTTCTGAGGTTCCCAGATCTATAGAGATATACACAAATTTTCTTTGCTTTAATATATAGATACAAGGAAATTTCATTCCCATCTCATCAATCAGCAGAAAGCTCTCTTCCTGCTGACCCTAGATTGAGCTCCATCTGTTGTCATTCCAATTAATTTGTGCAAGATTAAAAAAAATTGTTTAACTGTAAGAAAGTCTGTGAAATTTTAATTGATGGCTTCACTTTGGGTCCTCTTGTCAAGCCTTCAATCACATTTTTGTGAGAAAACCTGGCAGAGCAAGAGCTCTCTATCTCCTTTGCGATTGCTAAGTTCTTAAAAGCAGTGGCTAATCACAGGACAATTGATGCCACAAAACCTATAGAATTCAACTGATTGTTTCTATGCCTCCCTCACCTGCCATTTCTGTAATGTCTTTTTTCTTAAGCAGATGATGATATGCAGATATTGTCTATCATTTCCTAGCTCTGGGGCTTGACAGAAGAGTCAGAGCACTCACTCTCCCCAAGGACTACTGAGCCCTGGAACCAGACCTGCCCTCATCAGACCTGGGCAAGAAGGAGTCTCCTTAGAGAACAATCAAAGGCTGTTGGATTCTCTGATATGTAATTCACAGTGGACAATAAGACCATACCCAAATCAATACCCATTTAGTAGCACATTTGTTCCGAGCAATAAACATTAAAAGAAGGTCCTGAATGCTAATATGTCAGAATCTCCAATGAGTGTATATATTTGGAAGTGTTATAAATATGTATTCTCTGTGTGTTATTCAGCATTTTCTCTTTCATGTTCCTTTTGCCAGGGACCTGGGCTACACTTCAAACAATTAGGGAGAGGAAAAATCTCTTTAGGGAGCATCCTTCAATCTAATATTTTTGTTTGAAGGTGAAAGCAATTCAGTGACTAGGTTTTCCCTTGCTTTCAAGCCATGTCATGACATAGACCTCGAAGCCTCTGCTAGTGGGGAAGTCTATATTTCCATGTATCCCTGCTTTATGAAAAATTCTCCCTTTTGTTATGAGGTTCATAACTATTATATGGAGTCCATGGAGTTGCTACCTTAAAAAGTGTGGTGAAAATTCTGAGCTTGCTCTTTAAAGGCAAGGACAAGGTTTGTTAGGAATGTCAAAGGACTTACAAGTATGATCTTATTATTCTCATAATTAACGACAGCCCTAAGCATAATTGTGAAGGGCAAATTTGGGGTTCTTCTTTCTTCAGTTCAAACCTTGTCCTGCAGATGTCCAGGGTTGTCTAGCTGTTTTGATTTGATAAGCTAATTCACAGAAAGGTGTCAGTGACTGATTTATTACTTTTCTTAGTATTTAGACTTTAATAAAAGAATCCAAAGAAAAGGCAGTGTCTAACACAAAGGAATGGATCCATATTTGTAGAAAGTCAAGTATTAGTGATTGACCAATGGGAAAAGGTTTGGGGTAGGACCACTACCAGTCTACCAAGCAGAAAGAGGGGAAACAAGATGGAAGCCTTTTCAAAACCCCATCATGTCCATATCCTGTAGATAATTCCATCCTGCCTGTATATTAAACTAATCCTATTTACTTGTCTAAATTTCATGGCCTGAAATAGAAATTTGTATGATTATGAGTTATCTAAGGTCTCCCAAAAAGGACTTCTCAGAGACAGGAATATAATGAAGTTTTATGTTCAAGTATATTAATCTTGCCATTAGACAATTATCTCCTAACCCAACTTTACTTTTCAGATAAACTGACTTCTCTGTTGGAGGCCATATCACTTTCTATGGACAACTCTATCTTCCATAGCCTCAGTTCAGGTTATCTAAGTGACTCAAGTGTTGAGAACTTGGAAACAGAGGGAAAAAGAAGGCAGAAGACAGAAGGAATAAGAAGTGTGTTTTCTTTTTTCTTCAAATTTCTATTTTTAAAGAATAGAGGACTTCTGGGTTATGGGACCAAAAAAGTGGCAGGTGTACCTGACATTTTAAGTTTCTATCAATTTTCAAAATCTCCCTTAAAGTGGAATTGTATGCCAGAACTGTATGTAGAAAAATTATATAGCTAAGTCCACGAAACAAAAAAGAGAGAATCCTGGAGAACTAGCAGCATTCCTCTTTGGTACAACTTCATGCTTCTGGCAGAAATATATAAAGAAACCTTGCAGCACTTTTTCCTGGGCTCCTTGTTGGGATCCCCTCCTGCTTCAGACACTTTGCCAGATCATTGCATCCCCTCTTTGGCTGCCCCACCCCCCCCCCCCACTTTACAGCAAGTAACAGTTAAGAGTTCTGTCCAGTCACATGAGTGTGGAGAGAGAGAAACAAGCTGTCATCTACCTGGGCAAGTTATATGTTAGGGAGCACAAGGCTACAAAGATTCTTTCTTGAATACCCCAACCCTTCAAAAAGTGGCAGATGCTGATTCAGTCCAACCAGAGAAGAAAATGAGTTAGGGCAAAGGACCCAGTGTGCATAGCTGCCCTTAGACTAAAGAAAAGGGAACTGGAATTCAGATGGGGCTGGTCTGGTTGCACCAGAAGCTACTTAGGGGAGAGAAGGATACTTGTGAAATTTAAATACTCTGACATCTGAGGAAACTGAGACTTTGCAATTCAACCCTGAAGTTGTACCCCCCATCAAATGGAAAGAGGTCAGAAATTGAATTTCAGGGGGAAATGGCTAAAATAGTAAAGATTTCAAAAAGAGGAAAATTCATAAAAGCTAGAATGTAAGCAGTTAGAAAGGATCTTAAAGTTAGAAGGAATGATGAGTACTAAATTTCCAAAGACATTACAAAACTATCAACTATTCTAAGGAAAAGAAAAATGAACAAATATCTAATAAAACATAGACTCTCCTGAGAGCACAGAAATATAAGAAATTAAAGAATGGTTTAAATATCATCCATTAGAGGAGAAATTAAAGATGATTTTGTCAGAAATGATAGCTCTCAAAACAAAAATAAAAAAAAAATTCAATTAGGAAATTAGGGGGAGAAATGAATCCACAGTAGAGAAGTTTTCCAAAGCAACAAAAACATTTAAAATATTCAGAATGGAAAAAAAATATTGAAGTGGAGGGAAATCTAGAAGGAGAAAAACAAAAGAAAAAAACATTCAAAGAACATATGCTATCTTTGCAAGAAAAATCATTGACCTCAAAGACAACATGAACAAAGACTTTGACAAATAAAAATATCATGAATACCACAAGGTAGAAAAAAAAAATAAGGAAACTTCCAAGAACTCAACAGAAAACAAAGCACCAGTTAAAAGAATCCACATATGAACTCCAGATTTGGAGGCGGGGCAGGGAGAGGGGGAATTTATGCTATAAAAATCTAAGACAATTGGGTTTTTAAAAAAACACACAAATTTAACAGCTTGATAAAAAGACAAATTCTGTAATTGTCCAAGAGAAATACATTCAGATATAAAAGAATATAAAGGAAAGGACATCTGAATAACCCAAGATTAGTCTGCATTCACTAGAAACTGAATGGGATAATGTATTCCAAAAGGCAAAGGAACTCAAGCTGCAATCTTTCAAAATTTATCCCAATCATCAATGAAAAAAGGTGAGCATTTAACAGAATGAATTTTAGACATTCTTGTAAAAAAGAAAAAGAAAAAAGCTCTGAACAGAATGTTTAACTTGCAAACAACCCTTGTCAACAGAAACACAGGAAAAAGTAAGTAGCCCATTAAAGAGTATGCAAAAGATATTACCTCAGGTTTAGTCTCTTTCAATGGAATATCTTTCTGTTTTTCTTTTTAGTACCAAGTGATTTTGATTATACTGCCTTATAAAATAATTTGAAGTCTAGAAATGCTGTTTTGCCTTGATTTTTTTTTCTCATTTTTATCTTTTTAAATAAGGAATGACTTTCTGTAAGGGGACTGGGGAAGGGACAAAATGACCAATGTAGGTGATGTGAAAATAGAAGACATAAATAAAATTAATTTTAAAAGGAATAAGGTGTGTTAGTGCTAAATGTTTCATAGACTAGTAAACATTTTCTAGAGATCACTAGAAATGTACCAGCTGAGGGTTGGGATATTGATTCCAATAGGAATTTCTTTGACACATGTTAAGTTTTTGTAACATAAAAGATTTTCTTAACATTCATTTGACATTTTTACCTCCAATTCAATTGGGCAAATTAACTGTTGCATCAATTGCTTATGAACTTCAAGAGGGTTGGCTCAGATGCATTATCTTTCCCCAAATATCCAACAATGCAAAATGTTCCTTCCAGATCTACTGTTGATGCAATATCAATCGAACAAGTATATAAACGTACAGTGTGCAATATTACATTGTGCTTAGTGTTAGGGATACAAATCATAATCAAAAAAGAGTCTCTGCCTTAAATAAGCTTAAATTCTAATGGAAAAAACAGTACCTATAACTAGTACATGCAAGAAAAATGCATAGTAGATGGAATTTACAAGTTTCTGTGGGGAACAGGAAAGATTTTCTAAGGGAGGCAGAGTTTGAGTTGAGTTGAGAAACCAAGAATCATGGACTCAGAGGTTGAGAGGGAGAGCTTTCCAGATAAGCTGACATTCAGTGCTATAGTCCAAGTGATAGGTGAGAAGGGCCTGAATTAGGGTGGTATCTGTGCGAATAAAGAAAAGGAGATACCTGTGGAAAATGCTGAGAAAAAAAAATGTTAAGATTTGCCAAACCTAGTAACTGAAATTGTATTCCAGGCAAGAAGATCTTTATAAGACTAAAAATTCATCTGATATTATCTTGTTATCATATTTCATCCTTTATTAATACTACTTGTTATACAGTTTGTAAAAAAAAAAGATACTTATATTGATCCTCAACTTAACCACAAAGTATTTGACATTACTGACTCCTTTAATATTCACTCTCTGAGGATAGCATTGGAATAATTCCAGCCTTAAAAAAAATTCTGTTTCTTCTGGATTCCTTTAGTGGGCTCTTCTAACCTATCCCATTCTAAGCTTGGTCAAACTGCATGCATCTCTGATCATTTACCTCAAAAAATTCATTCATCCTCCTAGTATCATTTATCTGAGGGTGCCACCCCAGTATGTTGCTCCATTTTCATCTCCTCTCTATTCCCAGATTGCAGTCTGCTTTCCATTTCTAGTTGGATATCCTTCTTCGGGCTCAGCTTCAATGTAACAAAGATATCTTACCTTCAAAACTCAGACCTCAAATTAAACTTTCCACTACCACCCAAGGCAGCAGATGATAAACAATCATAAACTCCTAAGCTCAAAGTCATTCTACATAGGTGACCTCTGTCACTGCCACCACTCTAGTGTAAGCCCTCATTGCCTCCTTCCTGGAAGAAGAACTGATTGGTCTCTCTGACTCAAGTCTCTTCCCACTCCAGTCTCTACTCACCTGTCAACTTAATCTTCCTAAAAAATACATCTGAATAGGTCACCCCCTCCCTGTTACTTTTCAATAAACTCCAGGGGCTCCCTATTACCTCCAGGATCCAATATAAAATTCTTGGTTAGAATTTAAAGCCCTACACAACCTGTTCCCACTCACTCACCTTTCCAGTCTTCCTACACCTTATTCACCTTTGTGTACCTGTGATTCAGTGACATTGCCTCTTTGCTATTTCTCACACAAAAACACTCTGTTTTCACTGGCTGTCCCCAATTCCTTATCTACATCTCCTACTACCTGGCTTTCTTCAAATCCCAGGTAAAATATCACCTTCTACAAGAACCCTTTCCTTCCCTCTGCTTATTGTGTACATCATATTTGTATTTACTTGTTTGCATATTTTTTTCCCGTTAGAATGGGAGCTTCTAGAGACATTATCTTTTGCTTTTCTCCATCTCCCAAGAACTAAGCCCAGTACCTGGCACATCATAGGTACTTAAAAATGATTGTTGATTTTCTGCCATTAGCCAAGCCACTTAAAGTCTTTAGAGTTCAGGAAAATGAGGGTTTGGGATGACATAATCCTGATACCCCTGCCAGATCTAAATTTTATCTCATGAACATCCATTAAACTTAATAAGGAGTACTTTGGTTAATGCACTGTGCAAAGCCCTGGGGAAGATACAAAGGTAGAAAGATGGCCCTTGTCCTCAATGTCCTTATAGTTTTCTTTATTTCCAAGGGTCTCCTGGTAAATGCTTAACAACAAGCTCTCTGGGAAAAATATACACAAGACAAACTTTTAGGTTTAATCAGCGTAATTAGCACTTTCTTTGCAACTGATCTAGTTGTTGTCATTGTCCAAAAATATATATGAATATATATTTATATATACAAATAACTTACATAATCTGTATTGACTTATTTTTTGTACATGCTATTTCTCCCAAGTAAATTATAATCCCAGTTTGTTGACAAGAACTGGTTAATTTCTGTTCACGTGCCTAGCATATTGTCTGATCCATATTAGGCATTTAATGAGTGCTTGTTTGGATTAAATTTATATATCTGTTATTGCTTAAAATATCTATTGCATTGTGCTATATAAGAATATTTTCAATATTTTAAACTATATTTATGTTTTTATGCTTTAGTATCAATGCTTTTGCAAAGCTACTATATTTAAAATATGCACATTCTTTAATAATACCATTTGATAATCACCAAGGTTTGTAAAATATAATTTCCTAATATTGACTTTAGTTTTCCTTCTTGTTTAGGAAGGAAGGAAACAAATTTTTAAGTGCCTACCATTTGTTGTATACTATGTTAAGTACTTTATAAATATTAAGTCATTTGATTCTCAGAACAACCCTGGGAAGTAGGTGCTACTGTTATCCCCACTTTATGGTTGAGGAAACTGGGACAGACTTGTCCAGGGTCACACATCTAGGAAGTGTCTGAGGCCAATTTGAACTCAGATCTTCCTGAATCCTGATGCAGCACTCAGGCCACTGCACCACTAGTGACATTTTTTTTACTTTTATGTTACATGTATCAGGTTCTAAAATAATAATAGTAATGTTGAAGAAGATTAAAAAAGAACAAGCAAGGTATGTGAGGGAAAAGAAATAAGGAAGCAGGAAAGAAAGGGAATGTCATATGAAAAGAAAACTAGATAAGTACTGTGTAATAGAGCACTTTTAACAATTGTTTTAGAATCTTTTTTTTAACAAGATATATAATTTTATTGATGTGAGAGATTCCTAATGAGGGAATCCCCTGTGCCAACGTATATCAGCCCCTGATCTGCACATTATAGTTATAGAGGATTGCTTGGAACATGAAAAGTTAAGTGACTTACTCAAGGTCACATAACCAGTAAGTTCCAGAGTCAGGACTTAGAGCCAGGTCAGTTCTTTATGCCCTATGTCATACTACCTCTATCTACTGTAGGAACTAGATGGCACAATAATTAGAGAACTGGGTCTGGAGTCAGGAGGAACTGAATTCAAATTGGCCTCAGACACTTCCTAGCTATGTGACTCTAGGTAAGTAATTTAACCTGTCTGCCTCTATTTACCTAACTATTAAATAAGAAAAATAGCACCCCTCCCAGGGTTGTTATGAGGTTAAAATGAGATAATATTTATAGAATGCTCATCACAGTGCCTGGCACATAGTAGACACTTAATGAATGCCCATTTCTTCCCTCCCCCCGCCCCAATCCCCTATCCTTAATACAAATAACAGGATCCTTATTTTCTAAAAAACATATACATGATCTATATGTTCAAAGAGAGCATGACTTACCTGTCTCCTGGGTAGGTTCAAAGTCTTCTCTTTGAGAGCAAAATTCTTACACAGAATCCCAATTTTGAGAGAGAGAGAGAGAGAGAGAGAGAGAGAGAGAGAGAGAGAGAGAGAGAGAGAGACTGTGAAATTCAAAGTCTGAACACATTGAAGATGTTTGAAAACCAAACATCTTTTCAATGTGATGACTTTTTTTAATATGGAATATATTATGAGAGTACATACCTGTACATATTCCTTATTAGCCCCTGGCTCTTCGTAGCATTCATTACTTTAAATTTTTTTAAAAAGTTCTGAAGTAGGAAAAGAAATCATTTAAAATCAGTTCAATTTGACAGAATTTACCATATTTGTGTCAACAAATTACATCTTTGTTTAAACTCAATAACCTACAAAACTTTCCATTTCTTATAGTAAATTGATGAGTATTTCTCCTTTTCACAGACTTGTTATTTTTGCAAGCATTACAAGAGTACACGTGGTAATTTTGTAATCATGATTTACTGTTGTGGAAATTTAGCAAAATGGGAATCAACCATAATTTCATTCAAGAGCCCATCTGTACTGAATTCTGATAGCTGGCTATGTTTTATCAGTCTTTCAAGGCTAAAAGGTTATTTGTTGCTTCTAAAATTGATCTTGGCATGTGAACATTCTTTATCGCCATATCACTATAATTCATGGTAACACGTTCAAAAATATGCAATTGAAAGACCATTATGAACATACTGCTTCAACTTGATAACATGTCAATGAAAATGCAACGTTAAAACTTCAATGTGTTGCAGCCTCCTCGATCCACAAGATGGCAATAGTGTTCACTTCTTTTTTTAAAAAAAATTAAACAGTTAAATTTTAAGACTGTCACCAAATTTTCTTCTTTCTTAAAGAAAAGGAAAGGTTTTCCCACTCTTGAAAGCTTTCTTTATAGGATTAACAATGATGAATTTGGTATCTCTAGAAATATTTTAAATAAAATAAAATTACTCATCTACAACCTTTACCCTCTGCATGTATATCTTGATCATCAATCTCCCAAGCTTCTATATGCAAGACATAGGATAGTAGATTTAGAGCTGGAAGGGAATTTACTCAATCCAACCCCTCATTTTACAAATAAAAAGAACTGAAGCCCAGGGAGTTTAAGTTTCTCACCCAGAGTCAAAGAGATAATGTGTTTGAGGCAGGATTTGAACGCAGGTCTTGCTAAGTCCAGTTCCAGCACTTCATTCTTCCCACTCTACTCTTTCACACTGCTTCTTGAGGCCACAAATATGGGGGGAGGGCTTGAGGGGAGGCTGTGAAATACACAATTGGGATCCTCCTTAACACATCTTTCCCTCCAAGAATTGTAGTCCGATAGAAATGTAGGGGTGATGGAAACAAGAATGTGTGCTTTTTAAGAACATCTGTGACTTAGGTAAAATTTTTAGAAACCACATCACACATGGAAAATACCAAATAATTGGCCTGCAAAAATGTATACCTTAAAGACAATCAGAAGATATTGGAAGCCTACAATGATGAGATTGGAGCCCAATACGCTGAGGACATGAGCCAGATAAGAGGGCAGTATGATATAGTGAGGAGGCACTGAACCAGAAGTCAGATTCAGGATCTTTGTCCCAGCTCTGCTACTAAGTTATTGTACGGGGAATAGGATTGGGAGTGGCCCTGAGATTTCACTGGTATAAGAAATTCCTGACTAAGGAAATGCTCTCTACCAGTACAGGTCAATACCTTCCCTGCAGTTAAGAGCCCTAGAGAGCTGCCTAGTGGACTGAGAAGTTATGTGACTTGCCCAGAGTTACATGGCCAGTCTGTATCAGAAGTGGGGCTTGAAACAAACCATGTAGGTATGATAGTGCCCTCATCATCAATAAGGAAGTCCAGAATAGGGGTCAGTTTGGGGGAATGGCAATAAGTTGGTTTGGGATGTTTTGAGTTTGAGACTTCTATAGCACTCTCAGTGCAGCTAGGTGGCACAGCAGATAGAGCACTGGGCTTGGAATCAGGAAGACACATCTTCATGAGTTCAAATCTGGCCTCAGACACTTACTAGCCATATGACCCTAGGCAAGTCGCTTAATCCTGTTTGCCCCAGTTTCTCATCTATAAAATGAGCTGGAGAAGGAAATGATAAACCACTCCAATATCTTTGCCAGGAATACCTTAATGGGGTCACAAAGAGTCAGACAACATCGAAATAGGCCCAGCCCAGCAGGCAGTTGGTAATATGAGACTGGAATCTAAAAGGGAGACTGGGGTTGAAAATAAAAGTGTGGGAGTTCTTTGCATGAAAGTAATCGTTAAACCCATATGAGTGTATTAAGTCACCAAGAGAGTACCAACTGTCTCACAGAACTGCAGACTTGGTGGGGACGTCAGAGGACATCTAGTACCTGAACATGTACCTGAGCAAGACTCCCCTGACACAGAAAAGATGCTTAATTAAATGCTAGTTGAACTTGACTGATCATTCAGGGTTTGCTTGAAACCTCTATCAAGGGAAAAACCAACTGTCTCCTAAGGTTGCAGTCTATGCTTTGTAAACCATAAAGCACAGCATAAGTCTATCCTATTATCCTGGTCTTCTCTGAATTATTTGATGTTTTTAGCTGGTAGTCTCTCTCATTATTTGTCTTCAGGGATCCCACGCTCTTCTGGTTACACCTCCTACCTCCCAGCTACTCTTCCCCTTTTCCCGTTGTTAGTTCCTCAACCTCTTTAGGTCACTATTTTCCAAGTTTCCGTTTCCCTTGATATTCCCCCCTTCTCTCTCTTCCTAGCCCTCCTTTGACTATCTCCCCCAGTCCTGGAACTTTCACAGCCACCTCTCAGTGGACGATTTTCAGATCTTTATCCACAGCCCTGACCTCTCCTCGGAGCGGGATATTTACATCACTAATAGCAGTCAAGCTTATCGTGCCTAAAATTAAGATTGTCCTCTTCCCCTAAAACTAAATCACTATTTCTATGAATGACACTATGATTCACCCAGAGGGGGGATGCGCTCAGAACCTTGGCGGTGTTTTGATTCTTCCCTCTCCCATGGATTTCCCAAGTCCTATCTATCATTCTCCCTTCATAATGCCACTTGCGTTCCTCATTTCCCATTACCCTTTACCTCATGACCATCTTCTTGGCTTATTGTGGTCACCTCCTAATAGGTTTTCCTGTCTCCACTCTCTTTTCCTTCTAACCTATCCTTCATATTGCCTCCACTGTTTCCTTATCCATGTATTTCATTATGTCCTTCCTCTGCTTAAAATCTGTATTGGAGGGGCAGCTAGGTGGTGCAGTGATTAGATCACCGGCCCTGGAGCCAGGAGGACCTGAGTTTAAACCCAGCCTCAGACACTTGACACGTGTACTAGCTGTGTGACCTTGGGCAAGTCATTTAACCCCAACTGCCCTGCCAAAAAACAAAAGCAAAATTAATTAAAATCTGCATGGGTTTCTTATCATATAATAAGTAGAATGATAACAGCTAGAATTCCTATAGTGCATACTATGTGCCAGGCATTATATTAAGAGCTTTACAATTATTATATCATTTAATCCTCACAACAGCCCTAGAAGGTAGGTGCGATTATTATCTCCCATTTTACAGATGAGGAAGCTAAGGCAAACAGAAGTTAATGACTAGCCCAGGGTCACACAGTTAATGTTTGAGGCTGGATTTGAACTCAGATCTTCCTGACTCCAGGTTCATCACATTTTCCTATATTAAAGGTCTACCATAATCTAGTATTACCCTATCGTCCCAATCTTGTCTCATATTATGTACTCTGAACTCCAGCCAGATGAGACTACTTGCTATCCTTTAAATAAGTCCTGTACTTCTCCAACACTTCCTTTTTTAACCTTATTTCCTTTGCCTAAAAGGTCCTTACTTATTCTTTCTGCTTATTTTTTTCTACCTGTCCTTTAAAGACAACTCAAAATGCCACCCCTTTCATGATGCCTCTATTTGACTTAGCCATATCTTGAATAAATGATCTCTTTTGATATCATACTTGATTTGGCCCAGCTCTAATGTTTGTCACTCTAAGCACTCTGCTGTCATTGCAATTCCACCAGTTTATCTGGTCTTTGCCTCTCCAGAACTGACTTTCCATAACTATAAAATAAGAGAGTTGTGGTTGATGATTCCTAAGGTCCCTTCTAGCTCCAAATCTGCCCACTTCCTCTATGACTAAGAAATAGAGAGTAATCTCAGGATGGCAAACAGTGACACTGTGCAGGCCAGCTCTCAGTGTTCTTGAGTGATTGGGATAAATGGATGAGAAACCCAAATCCACATATATGTTAGAGTATAGTCAGGGTCTTGTCATTCCTGAACAATGCTTGCCTAATCAGCCTTCATGTACAGTTAGGTCTTCTGACTCCAGAGACAGACATGAAGGTTTGTGAGATCTGTTTGTGTCAGACATATAGGATTATGGGAGAAGACCAAGGCTACTTTGAGCCACATAATCTATTGTTGGTTAGTTCCAGACCTCGCCTCCTCCTCCTCTAAGCATCATTAGGAATGGTTCCATTAGGAATATCACATGGTTCCATTAGGAATTTCAAATGACCCCTGCCACATCTAGCACCATGTTTGAATGAAAACAATGGAATAGTTATGAGAAAGGCAAAGGGACAGAAAGACCAAAAAAAAAAAGTCACAATGAATTATTGTATCTTTAGCCTGCCTTGGCTAATCCAGCACAATTTTTAAACTTACTCATTTTTTTTTCTCTAGGTAAAAGTCACTAAGATAAAAATAAACTTAATTTTGTACCTCTCCTCAAGACTCCTGACATGAGAAGCCGTGTAGCAATAAAGAATAAACCAATGTCAGAGTCACTTTCCCAAACTGCAGCTGGAAAGTTGAAGTTGAAGGGGTTGTTTAATACAGGCAATAAGAAGAAGTTTACCACACTTTCCACCAAGCAGAGAGAAGACCTTAGAGTTTTCAGGTGGGCAACATAAATCAGCTTCACTCAACTTAGAAGGTGACCTGTAATTTTTAGGCAGAATTTAAGACATTATTTTAAGAACACCATGGATTTTTCTAGCATCGTTGTAACATTTTCGTGACATTGAGGTTGATATTAAGTTGGAGAAAGGACTTTGTCATTTATTCAATATATGCCAAGGTCAAGACTGGACATATAGATATGGAAGTCACCCAAAAGGTGAGGGCAAAGGTCATAAAGATGAATGAATCATGGCAGTTCGCTGTAGTTGGAAGATCGCTGATCTAAGAATCAGATGGATTTTAATTCAAGGCCCTTCTCCAACACTTACTAGATGCCAGAGGTGTATAAGCCTCAGCACATCATTAAACCACTCTGGGCTTTAATTTTTTTCATCTGCAAAATGTGGATAAGCAAATAGGGAGCTGCTCAAGCGTAGGAGACATACCTTACGTGTCTTCATATCATAACAATCCCTAGCACAAAGTAAGTCATCAATAAATGTCCAATGCTCCCAATGTTTGATTGATAACTTGCTAAACTATGGCTTTATTAATCTTTTAGAAGCCAAATACAATAACAACTTAAATAAAATCACTTTTGTGAAATAACACTACAAGGAAAGTAGTACCAGATATATTATCCCTATTTAGAGATGCAGAAACTAAGGTTCTACGGATTTGTTTATCTCATTCTGGGTAGGTCACAAAGCTAGTCAGTGGGGCACACTAATTCAAGTCCAGACCATCTGATTGCAAGTTCAGTGATCTTTCTACTAAAAATTCACACTCTTAGCCTCACAATGCTTGCTCTTATTATGACAATAATAAACATAATTATTATTTACCTACAGTATAAAGGACACTTCAAAAGATGTTGAGAGATTCAGAGTTTACAAAACATACAGTCATTGCCTTAAGGATCTTTGAGTCTGGAAAGGGCATAAAATAGCAATACAGATAGCTGAAATACAAAACACTATGTGACACATGCCTTAGAAAGTTAAAAACAAAGTTTGGAATTAGATCTGAGGGGGAAGAACATTACCAATGTGAGAAGTCAAGAAAGGTTTCCTGGAAGGGAAAGAATTTGGAGCTGGATTTTAAAGGAGAGGTGGGTGTTCAATAGGTGGAGAGGGGGAAGGAGGATATTCTAGTTATGAGGAACAGCAAAGTGAAGAGCTTTGCTAGACTATGGAGTGAATGGAAGGGAATAATATAAGACTTTAAGGTAATGTAGTGTGGTAGACCTTGAAAACTGGACTAAGAAGCATAAACTTTTCTTTGGAGACAATGGGAGCCAATGGAGACTTTTGGGCAGATCTATGCATAAGAAAGGTCATTCTGGCAATAGTAAGAAGTATGAGATGGTGAACAAAAAGGGAGATCAAAAGACTGTAAGAAGCTTGTTATAATAATGAAGATGACAAGGGTGATGAACAGAATAAAAAGAGATTTGAGAGATATTGGTGAGATGTATTAGTGGGAATTGGAGATTAGATATGAGAGGAGAGGGACAGAAAAGAGTTAAGGATAATCCCCAAGGTCATAAACCTAAGAAATTCGGTGAATGGTGGTGCTACATGAAGAGACAGAGAAGTCAGAACAAGGAACAGATTTAGGAGAAAAGTCTAGTGTAGCAAGCTAGGGATAGGGAACATGATAGAGATTTCTATCTCCCCTCATGTCAGCTTCTCAGAGTCTTTCTCTCCCTTCAGTGACATGAAGAGAGGCTGAGATGGCCGTCTTCCCTTTCAAAGCTAAAAGCTAGAAGAACTTCAGATCTCTCCTCTTCCATTCTCACAAGCTAGACTCTTACCATCTCTACCCTATCCTTCACACAAAGAAGGGATAGGGCAAAGATAGATGAGTGGTGGTGATGTGTCAAAGGTGGTACTTGAACCCATGTGTTCAAGTAATAGGGACATATCAAAGGTGGTACTTGAACCCACGAGTTTCTGATTGCAAAGCCAGACCTCTATCCAAAATGACAGATGACCTCTTTGTAATCAAATATTAAACTAAGGGAAAAGTTCTGCCTTTTTAATTTTAGGTTCACCTTATGACTACCCTTGTTAACAGACTATTACTATCAAAAATATGGTTACAAATAACCTTATATGGTCTGACGCCTCATCAGCCTGTAGAGATGACTTTGAGTTCTCGAAAGTTATTAACAATGGAGTACAAGCCTTTTTAGGCGCAACCAAACCTAGTGTCTGTTCTCTTAGGGCCAGAAAACTAAATTTGGAGAGGCTCATGTCCAGAAAATTGACCACCAGATAATATTTTGTGGGGCTCTTTTTTCAGCTACAATAATACTTAGTAAATGATGGAGGAGTCAATCTACAACTATTGAGGAAATATTTATAGAGAGGAAATCATAGATCTTATGAAATATGGTACGAATGTTACTAGCAATGATGACAATGATGGGTTTTGCCCACATGGTTATTTGAAACAACAGAAGAAGTTTTTCACTAGATATGAGCAGTTATTGAACGATGAAGGGGGTTATGTCCTACAATCTCAACTTTTAAAGACAAATTTCGTGTGTTCTGCATCAATAATGGTGTAAGTATCTGAGACAAATGACTCAGAGCTTCCCATATACATGTGACTAGATGATTCTCTCCATTCGTTATTTATAGGAATGCCTAAAAAAGTCGACATTTAATTTGTAAAGTGTGTTACACAGGATGTTCCAGTGAAAAATGTATATGCAGTAGGTGACTCAGTTCTCTCACTTCAGACTATTGCCAGAGGTAAAAGAAAAGATGTGGAATGCTAAATGTTCCTACTCAAAACCTTCACATAAAAAGAAAGTGATTTTCTAGTTAAAAAATAAGCTGGAGAGAAAAGGCATTCTTAGGAATGAGATGGAGATGATGCTGTGAGACTGGAGAAAGGTTTGAGTCAAAGGCAAGGAGCATAATGGGGTAAAACACCAAATAGGTGCAAATCCATTTGAGTGTTCCTCCGCTATCGTGTTATTGAGGGGATGTAAAAGGTCAAGGAGAAATGTAGGGATTATTGCCTTCAATTTTACATCAAAGTAATTTCAGCATCCTATTAAGTGAAATGCTTTGGATTTTTTGACAAGGATAATTCAGGACCTCCTCTCAGCTGCCAGTGACTTCCTAAAGTTCAAGTCAGACTATGCCACCTCCTGTTTGATAAACTTCAGTAGCTCCCTATTCCTATCAGGATCAAATATAAAATCCTCTATTTGGCTTTTAAAGTCCTTCACAATTTGGCTCTTTCCTGTCTTTCCAGTTTTCTTAAATTTCACTCAATCAGTAAACATTTATTAAGCATCTACTAAATGCCAGGCACAATGCTAAGTGCTGGGGATACAAAAAGAGGCAGAAGTAGTCCCTGCCCTTAAAGAACTTAGAGTCTAATGACTCCACTCCTCACACTCTAAGATCCAGAAAGATCAGCCAACTTACACATACACAACACTCTGCAGACTTTTTGCCTAGCTGTTTGTAGAATGTTAGCTCTTTGAAGACAGGAACCATATGCTTGCCTTTCTTTGCATCCCAGCACTCAGCCTGGTTTATAGTAAATGTTTAATGAATTCTTGTTGACTGACTCAAAATGGATGGGACTGTAGACAATGAATTATTCAGTTAGACCATATATATGGATTAAATGGATTTCTTATGGGCCAAATTAACAAATTCATTCACCTAGAGAAGTATATAGAACAGGGCACTTCCTGAAACATGTCAAATCACAGAAACAGAACAAAACAATTTTACAAGTGGTAAGTTTTAAACTTCCACTGCTTCTTCGGATGCCCATATTTTTTGTGTGTGTTTGTTTTTCACGGAAGAACAATCTTCTTTAATCAAATCACAGAAAGTACAAAGCAAGATACCATTTTTCAATGTGTCCTTTCAGAATATGGTATAACCCCCTTAGAACAATAACACACTTCTTAGTGCATTGATAAAACTCTTAAGTCATCCTAGAAAAACTTCGGAAATAGGTCTTCATCTGGTTTGGGAGATTATGTTACTCCAACTGGGATGAACTGAATACTCTCTAATATCACATGGATTCCCATAGAGGAATTTTAAATGTCTCCCTTTTATGTGAAATATTTTTATTTTGAAATTCAATACTCCCTTGATATTACCTAGAAAAAAATTATATTGTTTATATGATAGCCAGGGAAATGACTGGGAGAATGAAGGTGCCTTTAGAGTCCAAACTCTGCTTAGGAGTCTATTAATTCTACAAAAGATGTTTCCACAGTTATTGAAAAAATAGACAATTAGGTGACACTGGATAGAACCCAAGACTTGGAGTCAGGAAGACCTGAATTCAAATCCAACCTCAGAAACTTGTTAGCTGTGTGATCATGGTGGGCAAGTCACCTCATCTCCCCCAGTCTCAGTTTCTTCATCTGTAAAAGGCGACTAATAATAGCACCTACTTCCTAAAGTTGTTATGAAGATAAAATGAGATATCTGTAAAGGATTTTGCAAATCTTAAAGCCCTATATAAATGTTGGCTATTATTGCTAATATTTAAAATCCCTTAAGCTTCACATATATTACGATGGTAGAAACTTTCATTTATATGGTGTTTGCTGGTTCGCAAAGCACTTTCTTCCCAAACATTAAAGTAGGTATTATTGCAATTCTTACAACTGATAAAACTGCTCAAGTATCAGCCATCTTTAAGAAGTCCTTAACCCCCACCCATAATCCTATCTCTCTATTCTCTTAACCAAACTCCTAGAAAAAGCTACCTACACTCAATTCCTCCACTTCTCTTGGCCCTCTCTTTTTAAACCCACTACAATTTGGCTTCCAGTTTTTTCATTGAAGTAAAATTGTTTCATCCAAAGTTTCTAATGATCTCTTAATTGTCCAATCTAATGGCCTCTTAATCCTCGCTCTTTGACTCCTCTGCAGCATGTAATGCTGTTGAATACCCTGTCCTCTTGGATACTTTATCCTCTATGGGTTTTCAGGACACTGTTTTCATTTGGTCCTGCTACCTGTCTGACAATGCCTTCTATATCTCCTTTCCTAGTTCATCATAAATATCATATCCCTGAACAGTAGGTAAACCCCAAGACTCTCTCCTGGTCTTTTTTCCCTATTCCATTTATTTTCATTCATTTATTCTCTCTCTCTCTCTCTCTCTCTCTCTCTCTCTCTCTCTCTCTCTCTCTCTCTCTCTTTCTCTTTCTCTCTGTCTTTCTGTGTGTATGTATGTATGTGTGTATGTCTCTCTGTCTGTCTGTCTCTCTCCTGTTCCTCCTCCATTCTTCCCCTCTCCTTTCATTTCATGAACTTTTGATGGGTTCAATTACTTTCTTTATGCAAATGACTACCAGATCTATATATGCAGTCCTATTCTTCCCCTGAGCTCTGGCATCACAATGTCACATACATATTGAATATTTTGAACTAAATATCGTAGAAGTATTTTAAACTCAATGTGTCCAAATAAAGAAAAAAAATAAAACTATCTTAGAAGTATCTCAAACTCATTTTATCCAAAAAAAAATCATGCTATTTCCTCTAAAATCCACCTCTCCTCTCAACTTTCCTATTATTTCCAAGGACACTGTTGTCTTTACAGTCATTCAAGTTTACAACTTTGGTGTCATTAATTTATCTTCACTCACTACACATATCTAATTAGTTGTCAAATCCTGCTTCACAGCATCTCTTGCATGTGTCCCTTTCTCTTCACTCACATTGTCACTAGCTTGATTCAGTCATCATCGTCTGATTCCTGTACTGTTACAATAGCTTCTTCTTTGATCTCCTGTCCTCAAGATTCTCTCCACTCTAATGCTTCCTCCATAGAGATTCCAAAGTGATTTCACTAAAGTGTAGGCATGACCAAATCACTCCCTAACTCAATAAACTCTAGTGGTCCCTATTGCCTCCAGGATCAAATATATGTCAACTGTGGTCTGCCTATATGAGATGTGCATGTCCACATGTGATATCTAAATATAAAGGCAGGGGACTTAAGGAGAGAGATGGATATATAACTTTGGAATCTCGCCCACCCCTCATTAATGGAGACTGCTACTCCTGCTTTTAGGGAAACAAGAAAAGGGGCCATGAGGCTAACTACTCTGTCCTCCTCTGAGAGAGGGGACCAAACTAGAATTATATCTGTTTGCCTTGATTCTAAACATTGCCTGTCTAGAGGCATGATTTGGATTCAAGTCAAAAAAAATCACTTTTCTGGCTGATTTCTTAAGAGAGAGGGATCATCCCAAGCTTAAACCTACAGGCTTAATTCCTTTTCACCAAATTCTAGACATACAAAAGAGCATCAAAAATTGTAACTAGCAAGTAAATTCATTTATCCATACACATAGTAAACAAAAATAACAAGTGTTACACATATTTGAATATCCCAGAAAATACGCAGGAGGGAAGGAGCTCTTTAGATAGGAGAAAGAAAAGAGAGCCCTTGATCTTACCCAGGGAGAAATTCCCTGAAGTCTCTAGGAAGGCAATCAGGATATATTGAGGGGACAAATTCCTCTACATGTCTATCTGTTTCTCTCTTTCTTTGTATGCAGAGTTTGTCTCCAAGAGCACTTGGAATTATTCACTATTCTCTTGACCTAGGAATCATGAATGTTTCTCCTCTGATATGCGTTCACACCAACTCTGCCCCTTCTCTCAGAATGCAACAGCAGTATCTCTATTAATCCATAATCACATTCCACAGGCAGTAGCAGGCATCACAGGGCTGCCTATGCCCCACCCATATTGGTTAGGAGTAAGGTTATATATAAACTCCTTTGGTTGACATTTAAATATTTCTACATGATAGCTTTTTACAATCTTCCCAGTCTTCTTCTACATTACTCCTCTTTTTGCACTCTACCAGTCATACTGGCCTACTTGCTATTTTCACACGATACTCCAACTCCTGTCTCCAAGTCTTTGTATTGACTGTCCCATATAACTGGGATACACATTCTCCTTGGTCATGCATCTTGAAACACCTGATTTTCCTTAATACTCAGCTCAAGTACTACCTAACATATGAAAACTTAATAAGAAGAAATGATAAAGCTAAGAAGACTGCATGTAATTATAGCAGCTTCAATCTAAACTAAATATGTTAGCTGTCAACTATGAATAATGGGAAATGAACAAAATGACCTTGATTGTGATTTTTTAGAGAAATTTAACCAATGCAAAACAATGGATACAAGAAGGAGGAAGCATATTAGCTACTGCCTTAGTAAGCAGATACATTATCTTCCCGAGAAACACAGAGACATGGCAGTTAAGGACAATTATCAGTCTAGAATATAAACTCATTTAAAAGCCATCTTGGAAAAAAGAGCATAGAAGATTATAAACAGTATCGGCTAAGAAAAAATATTAAAATCAGTTGACAGGAAAATAAGATGCAGATAGACTGGCAGGATACCAGTTAAGCTAGATTGTCCTGAGAACAAATATGGAAGAAATTGGAAGACAACAAATAGACATGTGAGAGAATCAGTCTTCTTATATTTTGTTGGCATTCTACTTTCATCAACTACAAGAATAAAAGTGAAATCACTGCATGTGAACTCTACTACCTTAATGCCATGAGAAGAAGTGGTAGTCACTTAAGAAGACAAATGTGAAAAGAGAATCGAGAACTTACATAAAGAAGAAATCTGTGGTTGGAGGCGATACAATTTTAAAGAAATTGATTTTGAACATGCCTTAAAGAGGGGGAAATTACCCCCCAATTTTTTTAAGATCTTAGACATCACAATTCCCCCCCCAAATATGGCCAAGACAACAGCAATAACTACTGACCTACATGTCCACTTCCTTAGCTCTATAAAATCTTTATGAAAATGATCTGAGTGTATGGTAGCTATACTTAATAGAAGTATGAGAAGAAAACAGAGAGGTCTCCTCAAATTATCTTCTGCATTACATAGCACTATCACAGTCACACAATTGGTTAACAGATATAGAAAATACAAAATCCCTCTGTAAATTATTTGTTGACTAAATTTAATTGACTTTAGAAAAACTAAACAAAATCTCAAATGTTCCCTTGAAATGATATCTCTCAAACATGTGTTTACTTGACAGATACAATCCTAAATACAACCTTAAAGTGACTATTCAATAAGGTACTGAATATTAACTTCCAGCAAGTTATAAAACAGTAAGCCAAATGTTTGCTCAACAGTGAAATGAGAGAGGGAGAGGTAGTGGGAGGGAGAGGAGAGAGAAGGATAAATAGGAAGAAAATGCAGGATGGAGGAAAATATATGGCTAGTAATCATAATAGTGAATGTGAATGGGATGAACATACCCTTATAACAGAAGTGGATAAGCAGAGTGGATTAAAAACGAGAATCCTATAATATGTTGTTTATAAGAAACACATTTGAAGCAGAGAGACACACACAGAGTAAAGGTAAGGGGCTGGAGCAGAATTTACTATGCTTCAGTGAAATTTTAAAAAGTAGTGGTAGTGATCATGATCTCAAAGCAAAAGCAGATAAGCAGGATAATTAAGGAGATGAGCAAAGAAACTACATTTTGCTGAAAGGTACCATAGGCAATAACGTAATATCAATGCTAAGCCTATGTGCACCAAACGGTATAGCATCCAAATTCTTAAAGGAAAAGTTAAATTAGTTACAAGAGAAAATAGACAGTAAAACTATATTAGTGTGGGACCTCAACTTTACCCTCTCAGAACTAGATAAATCTAACCCCCCCAAAAGAAAGAAAGATGTTAAGGAGATGAATAGAATTTTATAAAAGTTAGATATGATAGATCACTGAAGAAAACTGAATAGGAATAAAAAGGACTATCCCTTTTTCTCATAAGTACATGGCACCTTCATGTACTAATACTTCATGTATTAAGGCATAAAAACCTCACAGTAAGATGCAGAAAATTAGAAATATCAAATGCATCCTTTTCAGATCATAGTACAATAAACATTATATTCAATAAAAAGCCATGGAAAGATAGATTAAAATTAATTAGAGATGAAATAGCCTAATCCTAAAGAACGAATGGGTCAAAGAACAAATCATGGAAACAATGGTTTCGTTAAAGAGAATGACAACAATGAGAAAACTTATGAAATTTTATGGGATGCAGCCAAAGTAGTACTTAGGGGAAAGTTTTTTATCACTAAATGTTTATATCGGTGAAATAGAGAAAGAACAAATCAATGAATTGGGCACGCAACTTTAAAAAAACCTAGGAAAAGAACAAATTAAAATTCCACAGTTAAAACCAAATTGGGAATCATAAAAATCAAAAGTGAGATTAATAAGATTAAAAGTAAGAAAAACATTGAATTAATAAATAAAACCAGGAGCTGGTTTTATAGGGGGAATAAGATATGCCATTAGCTAATATGATTTAAAAAAAAAAAAACATATTACCAGTATCAAAAATGAAAAGGATGAATTCATCACCAATGAAGATGAAATTAAAGCAAGTATTAGAAGTTATTTTGCCCAATTACACGTCAATATATCTGACAATGTAAGCAAAATGGATGAATATTTTAAAAACTTAAACTGCCCAATTTAACAGAAGGAATATAATGCTTAAATAAGTCTCTCTTAGAAAAAGAAGTTGCACAAGCCAGGAAGAGCAAAAACAGAGAAAGAAAACTACAGACCAATTTCCCTAATGATTATTGATAGAAAAAAAAAAGTAAACAAAATACTAGCAGGGAGATTACAGCAATATATCACAAAGGTCATACACTATGACCAGGTAGAATTTATTGCAGGAATGTAAGGCTAGTTCGATATTACGAAAACTATCAGCGTAGTTGACTATATTAATAATAAAAGTAAGAGAAACCATATGATTATGTCAATACATGCTGCAAAAGCTTTTGACAAAATACATCATGCACTCCTATTAAAAACCCAGGAAAGAACAGGAATAAATGGAGTTTTCCTTAAAATAATAGCTAATATCTATCTAAAACCACGAGCAAGCATTATCTGTAACAGAAATGATTTAGAAGACTTTCCAATTAGATCAGGGTTGAAGCTAGAATACCCATTATCACCACTATTATTCAATATTGTGCTAAAAATGCTAGCTATTGCAATAAAAGGAGAGAAAAGAAATCAAAAGAATTAGGATAAGCAATGAGGAAACAAAATTACAACACTTAGCACATGATATAGTTAGAGAGAATCAACTAAAAACTAGTTGAAATAATTCACAACTTTAGAAAAGTTGTAAGATATAAAATAAATTCATATAAATCATGAGCATTTCTACATATTACCAACAAAGTAAAGCGGCTATATAGAAAGAGAAATTCCATTGAATACAAATGTAGACAATACAAAATACTTGGGAATCTACCTGCCAAGACAAACCTAGGAACTATGTGAACATAACTGTTATACACTTGTCACACAAATAAAGTCATATCTAAACAACTGGGAAAATATTAATCTCTCATGAGTAGACTGAGACAGTATAATAAAAATATCAATTTTACCTAAATCTTTTTACTTATTCAGTGCCATATCAAACTACCAAAAATTATTTTATAGAGGTAGGAAAAAAATAACAAAATTCAAAAGAAAGAACAAAAGGTCAAGGACATCAAAAGACTCACTGGGAAAAAATTGCAAAGGAAGGTGGCTTAGCCACAACAAATCTCAAACTGTATTTCAAAGCAGTAATCATACAAACAATCTAGTACTGGCTAAGAAATAGATTGGTAGATCAATATAATGGATTAGTTACACAATACACAGTAGTAAATTATCCTAGTAGTCTAGTGTTTGAAAACCCAAAGATCCAAGCTTTTAGGACAAGAACTCACTATTTGACAAAAACTGGAAAGCAGTTTGGCAGAAACTAGTCATACACCAACATCTCACACCATATAGCAAGATAAGGTCACAATGGGCACATGATTTAGACATAAAGGGTGATACCATAAGAATATTAGGAGAACATGGAAGAGTTAACTGTAAGATCTATGGACCAGGGAAGAATTTAGGACCAGATATGATATAGATGGCATTATTAAATATTAGATAGCTAATTTTAGTAATATAAAATTTAAAAGTTTTGCACAAACAAAACCATGCAACCAAAATTAGAAGGAAAGCAGAAAATTGGGGAAAATATTTTTACAGCAAGTTTCTCTGATAAAGGTCTCATTTTTCAAATACATAGAGTACTGAGTCAAATTTATAAGACTACAAGTCATTTCATTCATTCCCCAGTTGATAAATGGATAGGCAGTTTTCAGACAAAAAATAAAAGCTAGCTACAATCATATTTTTTAAATGCTTCAAATCACCATTGATTAGAGAAATGCAAATTAAAATAGCTCTGAGCTACTACCTCATACTTATCAGACTAATGTGACAGAAAAGGAAAATGACAAATGTTGAAGGGAATGTGGGGAAATTGGGACACTACTGCACTGTTGGTAGAGTTGTGAACTGATCTAATAATCATTCTGGAAAATAATTTGAAAGTATTCCCAAAAGTTTATAAAATTGTGCATACCCTTTGATCCAGCAATAACACTACTAGGCCCGTATCCCAAAGAGATCAAGAAAAAAAAGGAAAAGGACTTACATGTACAGCAGCTCTTTTTATAATGGCAAAGAATTGGAAATAGAGGGGATGCCTATCACTGCAGAATGGCTAAACAAGTTGTGGTGTATGATTGACTACTGTGCTATAAGAAAGGAAGAGCAGATGCTTTCAGAAAAAAACTGGAAAGACTTACTCAAACTGATGTAAAGGGAAGTGAGGAAAACAAAGTACACAGTAACAGCAATAGAGTATGATGATCACCTGTGGATGACTTAGCTATTCTCAGCAATACAATGATCTAAGACAGTTCCGAAGGACTCATGATAAAAAAAAAATGCTATTCACCTCCAGAAAAAGAACTGATGGAGTATGAATGCATATTGAAGCATCCTTTTTTAAATTTTATTTTTCTTGGCGGGGGGGGTTGGTCTGTGTTTTCTTTGGCAACATGACTAATGGAAATATGTTTTTCATGACTGAGCATATATAACCTCTATCAAATTGCTTGGCTTCTAAACTAGGGGGGAGATTAGGAAAGGAGGGAGAGAATTTGGAACACAAAAATTTTTTTTAATTTTTAAAGTTTTTACGTGTAATTGAGGAAAATATTTTTTAAAAAGAAAATATAAAAAGAGATGTAAAAAACAAAAGCCATATATGCCAATGTCATAGAAGATAATCTGGCCAAGGAACAAATGGGAAGAGTATTCCATATTAATGGAATGGTTTTCTGTATACTCTTATTTTGAAATGACATTGTGCCAATTGTATGAAACTCCTAATAATATAGGCCTTTGCAATGAGATCCAAAATCACTAACAGATCAGTCTATCTATCCATTATCAAAAAACAAAGTGGATGAATAATGCACATTGCTCAGATGGTGTCTATTGGGTTAGTCCCTTGGTAAATATGCCCTGGACAGGTGCTACCTGCCATGCTCCTCCTGGGACAATACTGCTATGTAAAATAATTAGGAAAGGGAAGGGAAATTCTCATGTGGGACAGAAAGACAGAGACTGAATTGGGAGGAAAGCAAAACTAGGACAGTTAATAGAGTAGGTCATTAAACATGTGTTCCTAGACTTATTCTAGGTTGGGACAGCCAAACAGTGCAACAATTGAGGGGTACTCTGCATCTTGAAAAAAATGCGGAAAGGAATGTTACAGTTTGTAGCAGCCCTGTTCTCCTTTGGGAGCTGCTGAATCAGCTAGTTAGCACAGTTAGCTCTAAATAGATGTCAAAAATTTCCCTATGTTCCTGGGTAGAGAGATCTTTTATGCTATTCTCACAGGGAATATATTCTGTGAAGGGATGGTCCCATAGGCAACCTGATTTACCAGGTGGGACAACACAAAAGCCACCTTAGTTCAGTCTGTGGGGAATTCACTGCAGAGGAAATTGAAAAACAACTTACATTGGGCAAGAACACTACAATTGCTATTGAAGGCCAGGCCAGGTGGTTCTAGGCACTTGCAGTCTTCAGGGTCCAAACAACCTTGCAGCGTGTCTAGGTCTTGGAAATCAGGTTCCATCACTGTTGTAAATCGGTGGTCTCTAGAGACCGTTCTGAAAGGCTCACACTTTGCAGAAAACCTTGATACTGCTACTCAACTGAAAGCCCTCTGTATAATTGGGTAACAATATGCCCCACCTGGAACAAGGCTAACAGGTACAAACAATTAATAAGAGAATTGGTATGCATATAGGGTAATCTTCACCTAGGGCAGTAGAGGCGAGGCTCAAGTCAAGAGAAAAGCTGGTATCATCATTAGGACAAATTTGGCAGGTTTCTGGGGGTTCTGCAAAACTGTGAGATCTAAGGAATTCAGATAAGGGGGTGAACTGGCAGTCAGTGAGGGAATTTAGAGCTGAAGGCATTTGATGGAGATTAGTAGGCTAAAATTCATGGATTGTCAGAGTATTGATAATTGATCTCACTCAAGCTACTTTTCTAAAACTTAGGTCTAAATTTTTAAAAAGTTATATATATATTATATATATGTACGTGTGCATGTATACACATACATGTATACATGTACATGCACACATACACACACGTATATACACACATGTGTATACATGCATATATGCATGTATATGTATGTGTGTGTATATATATGTGTGTGTGTGTATAAATATATATATATATATATATATATATATGTGTGAATGGGATGGATAATTGTGAAGACTTCACAGGTTATGTCTAATGGAGAGGTTTTGGGATTTGGCTTTGTAATTTTGGAAGGTCAGGGCCTGGAACTGTGGGCATGCCCTTCCCCCTCTCTCTCTCTCAGATGTTAGAAGATAATGAACTTCCTGTGAGCTATTTGTTCTCTGCTCCAGGAAGGGTCTCTCCTCCCCACCACCCCATTTCTTCTCCTAGACTTTCAGACGCCACCCTGGCAGTTGAGTTCTGATAGGGGAAAAACCTGAACGGACCGGATCAACCTTGGTCCTCTGTGTAGTTTTCGAGCCTAGACTGTAAGCCCACCTTCCAGCCAATGGTGAGAAGGGATAGAGGTGGGTGGGAATCTTTTTCATTAAGAGGATATATATATGTATATATACGTGTATATATATATATATATATGTATACATACATATATACATACATATATATACATATATACACATATACACACATATATGTGTATATATGTGTATATATATGTATATATATATGTGTGTGTGTGTGTGTGTGTGTGTGTGTGTATATATACACGGACCATGTACCCTGACTTCAATTAGCCATGATGCTACTAGGTACAGCCTGGCATGCTTCCTCTTGATTCAGCTACTCCCTTCCAAGCTGTGGGCCACTGTGCTGTAAAAGAACCATAAGGTGGTCCCAGAATTACATAGGATGAGGAGATTGGGCTGGGTACACATGATAAATTTCAGCATTGTTATTGATACCAATGAGAGAGAGACAGAGACAGAAAAAGTAGACCTGTGATTTCACTGCCATAGGAAACTCCCAGGTGAGGAAACACCGTCTACCAATAAGTACCACCTCTGCAGTTCATAGTCTTAGAGACTTCCAAAGCACTGAGAAGGAAAGGCTCTTGCTTAAAGTCACATAGTATTGCCAGAGGCAGGTTTTGAACCTAGTCTCTGGATTTCAAGGCCTATTTTTTTTATCTACTACGCCACACTGCCTTTAGCAGCAGTTACATATCAATACCTGGCATTTATATCATGCTTTAAGATTCATGAAGAATCCAGTTGCCAAGACCTGTCGATTCTATAATAGCCTTCATATTTGCAGTCTTTCTTTCCTCATCTGACACTGCTATCACCCTGGTCAAGACCTTCATCACTTCATGCCTGAACATAAAATAGCCCTCTGGTTGTTCTCCCTGCCTCAAGCTTCTCCTAACTCCAGAGCATCCTCCATTCAGCTGTCAAGCTCATCTTCCTAAAACATAGGTCTGACCATGTCATCACCTAGTCAATAAACTCCAATGGTTCCTATTACCACTAGGATCAAATTTTAAAAATCTTTTTTTTTTTGGCTTTTAAACTCTTTGATAACTTAGCTCCCTCCTGCCTTTCTAATCTTCTTAGATCTTACTTCCCTCCAAATACCCTATAACAGGGCTGTCCAACCTTAGGTTACCTTAGGGCCGCATCAAAATAAAATAATTATTCGAGGCCCGAACCCGGAATAAAAAAATACAGTACACTAATAGAAAGTGGGGGAACACGAGTCATCAACATGACAGGCGAAGGCATGAAGAGCAAAAGCAAACACAAAACAACAAAGCAACAGCACAATAGTATAAAGGTAGGTGCATACTGGAACACATCCCACAGATCGATTGAAAATTCCATGCGATAGGCTCTGTCCGTAATACTGCTTAAAAACACCAAAGAAAATTAACATCAACGAATATTTATTAGTGATGAAATTAAAAAATCTAATATGCACTCCATGCAAATGATTATTTTATGTTTTCACTCGTGAAAATTAAAACCCACAGGCGGGCTGCATAAAGTGTTTTGTACTGCCCTGCCCTGTAATGTAGTGATGGAGACCTCCTTGCTGCTGCTCTCACAGAATATCCTACCTGTGCATTTTCACTGGATGGCCCCCATGTCTGGAATTCCCTCATTTCTGCCTCGGCTTCCCTCACTTCCTGTAAGTATCAGCTAGAATCCCACCTTCTGCAAGAGCTAGCCCCTTCTACTTACTAAGATTATCTGCAATTCACATTGCATACATCCTGTTTATACATAGTTGTTTGCATATTGCCTCCCCCATTAGATTGGGACTCCTTGAGGGTAGGAACTGTTGGGGTTTTTGTTTGTTTGTTTTGCCTTTCTTTGTATTTCCAGATCTTAGAACAATGCCTATCATGTAAGTGTTTGATAAAATTTTTTTTTGACTAGCTGAGTAACTCTATAATATATACAGTACCTCATTTGAACTTCACAACAACCCTGTAACAATGTAGGTACCTCAAAAACTCAAATGATGTAATCTCAGGACTGTAAATACTTCTTGCTATGATATATGCCATGTCTGCCCATGCTGTGTGAGTGCTGTCAAAATTTTTACATAAGTTCAGCACAACAGGTCCACTTAACGTTGGGTGTCTTCTTGGCATTCTCCTGGCCAAAGAAAACCAATGGAAACAGGCTATCCAGTAGCTATGAAAGAGAGAGAGAGAGAGAGACAGAGACAGAGACAGAGACAAGAGAGACAGAGACAGACAGAGACAGAGATAGGATATTATAGTCTGTTTTTTGGCCAATTGCATAATATTAGAGAGGGATCTACTATAGAACACCATTTGTGAAAGCTTCCTTATTTCTTACTAACATTCTTATCAAGTATGCCCTTGATTTGTGTATTATATCCCCACAGAAACTTTATACAGATAGAAAAGCAAGGATATATACTGATAGTCATTGTTTTCCTGGTTGCCTTTGTGGTTTTTGTTGTTGTTGTTGTTGTTTTATAAATAAAGTCTAAGATTTTTTGCAATGTATCTTCATTTTCTTCAGATACCTCGAGTCATTACCTCAGCACCCACCCTCACAGTTACGTCACCTCAAACACCAATCTCCTTTATATACTCTTGGTCTAAGGATTTGACTCTAATCCACATACTTTCCCTATATTTTAAATGTCCTTAGGCTTTTTTTACTTAGTTGGATCTCTCATCAAGCTTTCTTTAAACTGGTTTTATCCACTGATTGTTTTCTTTGTTTTATGTTCATAAACTTCTGTCACTCTTCTCTGTTGGATTTTCAAAGAAGTTTACATTCTAAACCAGTACTCCTGTTGGCTTCCATATCTCTCTGTTTGGCAAGTAAGTCAAGTGTTTGCTGACAGAGGCATTTTTAGGCTTCTTTTTGCCAACTCATTTACTTTGGTTAAACTTAAAATCATTGCAGTTGATTCCTACGTCATTTCATTCACTCATATCCAGTTTTTCAACAAGAACTTTTTTATGTAGACAAAGTTAGAGTTATTTTAATTGAATGATATAGCTTTTCTTCTATTCTCTTTTTCTGAGCTTTTACTTTATTTAATCTTTGCTTGGATAATTTGATGATCTGACTAAGCAGAAACAGCTGGTTCTGGTGTTGCACATGCTATGGAGCTCTATTCCTTAACCCTCTTCCACCTTGCCCCACCCCCATGCAGCAGGTTTAATTCCTAAAGGACAACAGCTATATCTCCCTCTCAGGATTTTAGTAGTAGCCCTGAGTGGTTGAGGAGTGTTTATCCAATGCTACTGCTCACAAGCCTCAACTATTGTACTTCCCCCCACGATCAGGAGTTGATATTGATTAGCCAACTAGAAAATTTGCTTTTAGAAACAGATATTTATTATGGTAGTATGGTTAGTATAAAGCAGTTTCCCAAAACTGTATGACATACTCTCCCACAAGTACATACAGAGGTCAAGGATAAGTAGGCTCAAGCTTGGAGAGCAAATGTGTCAAAGAGGTAACTCAGCTCCTGGAAATCTTTTTGCTGAAGCCCTTAAGATGTCCCTTTTAGATATGGTGAAGTTTTTGTGCTGGGCTCCTTTTAGACTAGAGCCTTGAATCTGCCTTTCTTCTTCGTGTCCAGTCTATCCTCAGCAACTGATATGTTTTCTGATGTTATCTACTATTGTGTGGGAGGCTCTGCCATGTCAGCACTGACAAAGTATGGATCTTCTGGTCCTATAAAGTTTACCAGGTTCTTCTCTGGATAAGAAAGGTGGAAAAGGAACCAAGGCCAAGGCCATAGCTCTTCTTTCCATTCCAAAGGATTTCTTCTCAGAGGCTTAGACAGAAAATTTTCACTTGGTTCCCATGTTGCCTGAAGTCTGAGTTCTGAACTCAGCTTGAGATATCAGGGTGTAGCATGTTATCACTTACTCTGGTAGGGTGGTGATAATTAATCAGTTGGTTCAATCAAACTTCACCCTTACATAAGAATGACTCAAATCAGACATGAGTCATGTTCTATCACTAAAAATACCATTAATTTCATTTCTTATAATGTTATTATATATTTCACTTGTGCAGACGCTTCTGATTCTTTTCTCAAAGGAAATATTCATGATAGATAAATGACATTTCTGTTTAGTCTACAAGTTTTTAGCTATTTCATTCCATATTCCTGAGTCATGTTTTCTAATATGTCTTTTGCCATCTTTGCTTATTCTCCTCTATTATTCTTTGCATCGAAACTATTTAGTTCATTATAGTATATGCTGATTTAATTTGGAGATTCTTACTGAATTCTTTAAATAATTTGCCTACTATCTCATCTTTTGCAACAGATGCTAGTGCATAAGCTTCAATTATTTTCAAGGTCACCTTTTTGCAAATACTTATCATGAGCCCTTCAATATGACAAAACCAAGTATCTCATGAACTGTTTCTTATCTCCTTTTGTTGCAGAATAAAACCAACTCTGCCAATTCTTTTACTTACCTCTCCAGGGAGAACCTGTAAGTCATCTCTCCATTTAACAGCATCTTTCTTCTATCTTCTGGTTTTGTTTATAGTGAACTTGTCAAGATTAATCTGATTCATTTCCTCCAGTAGAATACCCACTACATGATCATTGAACAAAAATTTCACATTTACCAATAGTCCCTTTAAAGCTTATAAAATCTCTAAAAACTGTGTGAATCTTAGAAGTCTTTGATCCATTTCCCACCATTCTTTCTCTGTCATTTCAGAGACAGAAAGGCCCTACATAGGACTGAGGGTCACTTTGTACTTTATTTTATTTCATAGATTTTCATGGTCAAAAACAATCCATGGTAGGTGGCCAGCCTACTGAGTGTGGGTCTCTATATTTAGGTAGGCTGGTCATTGGAATTAGAGTTAGCCTTTCCAATATGGAAGAATGTTCTATAGCTTGTTTTATACTGCCATAGCCTTTGAGAATTCAGACTTACCTTTGTGCCTCAAAGAAGCATTAGAAGAGGACTTTGCGGAGGGTAAGGTAGGTGCCACAAGAATTATCACTCCCCATTTACAAATTCGGTCAAGTATAAAGAGTAAATTTCAGAGCTAATATTCAAATTCAGGTCTTCCTGATTGTAAGTCCAACATTCTATCCACTCCACCACTCCAGCTTATAGTTGCTCGTTACCATTAATGCCCATCATTTAACAGCAATTCTCTCCCAATGATGCAATTGGTCTGAAAATCATAGAACAATATAACACCAAAAGAGTAAAAATTAGAGACTACTCAAAGAACAATAGAAAGATACATAAGCCCAACAGTAAGAGATAGAAAGAGAAATTCCATTTAAAATTATTTGTAGACATTATAAAATATTTGGGAGTCTACCTGCCAAAAACAAACCCAGGGCCTATGTGAACACAACTGCAAAACATTTTTCACAAAAATGAAGTCAGATCTGAATAATTATAAAAACATCAGTTGCTCATGGTTAGGCTGAGCTAATATAATAAAAATGACAATTTTACCTAATTTAATTTACTTGTTTAGTGCCATTCCAATTAAGCTCTCAAAAAATTATTTTATAGAGCTAGAAAACATAATAACAAATTCATCTGGAAGAACAAAAGGTCCAGAATATCGAGGAAATTAATGGAAAGAAATGCTAGGGAAGGTAGCCTAGCCATTCCAGATCTTAAACTGTATTATAAAGCAGCAGTCATTAAAACTACTTGGTACTGGCTAAGAAACAGAGTGGAATAGGTTAAATATACAAGAGACAGTAGTCAATGACTATAGTAATCTACTGTTTGATAAACCCAAAGACTCCAGCTTCTGGAATAAAAACTCATTGTTTGACAAAGACTGCTGGGAAAACTGGAAAATAGTATAGCAGAAACTGGGCATAGACTAATATCTCATACCATATACCAAAATAAAGTCAAAATGGGTTCATGGTTTAGGTAAAATAGGCTGATACTATAAGCAATCTGGGAGAGCAAGGAATAGTTTACCTGTCACATTTATGGCGAAGGAAAGAATTTATGACCAAATGAGATAGAGAGTGTTATAAAATACAAAATGGATAATTTTGATTACATTAAATTGAAAAGTTTTTGTACAAACAAAGCCAATGCAACCAAGATTAGGAGGGAAGCAGAAAATTGGGAGAGAATTTTTACAACCAGTATCTCTGATAAAGGCCTTATTTCTAAAATATACAGAGAATTGAGGCAAATTTATAAGAATACAAGTCATTCTCCAATTGATAAATGGTCAAAGGATATGAACAGGCAGTTTTCAGAGGAAGAAATTAAAGATATGTATAGTTGTGTGAAAAAATGCTCTAAATCAATGTTGATTAGAGAAATGTAAATCAAAACAACTCTTAGGTATCAGATCTCACCTGTCAGATTGGCTAACATGACAAAACAGGAAAACCATAAATGCTGGAGAGGCTGTGGGAAAATTGGAACATTGTTACATTGTTGGAGTTGTGAACTGATTCAACCTCTCTGGAGAGCAATTTGGAACTTTGCCCAAAGGTCTATAAAAATGTGCATACCCTTACCCTCTGATCTAGGGCTGTATCTCAAAGAAAGCACACAAGTGGGAAAAGGATCTGTATATTCAAAAATATTTATAGCAGCTCTTTTTGTGGTGGCAAAGAATTGGAAATCAAGGGGATGTTCATCAATTGGGGATGGCTAAAGAAAATGTGGAATATGAATGTAATGGAATATTATTGTGCTATAAGAAATGAGGAGCAGACAGACTTCATAATAACCTGGAAAGACTTATATGATCTGATGCTGAGTGATGGGAGCAGAACCAGGAGAACATTATACCCAATTACAGACACAGGGTATCTCTGATGACTAACTTTGATAGCCTTGGCTCTTTTCAGTAATGCAAGGTTCTAAGACAACTCCAAAAGACTCATGATGGAAAAAGCAATTCACATCCAGAGAAAGAATTACGGAGTCTGAATGCAGATTGAAGCAAACTATTTGCTCTCTCTCTCTCTCTTTTTTTTTTGTTTTTTTGTTTTTGTTTTTGTTTCTTCTTTCTCGTGGTTCATTCCATTGGTTACAGTTCTTTACAACTTGACTGTTGTGAAAATACGTTTAGTGTGAAGGTATATGTAGAACCTATATTGGATTGCATGCCATCTCGGATGGGGAAGGGGGAGGAGGAGAGGCAAAAATTTGAAACTCAAAACCTTGAGGACCTGAAGGTTGTAAACTAATTTATTAATTAATTAATAAAAAAGAAAGATACATAGCAGGTATAGTCAGGTTGCACTATACAAATAATTACTTGGCAAAAAAAAAGATGTGATATAAAAAAATTAAGGACTTGGATGATTAGAAAAGAAAGCAGGCTGGTCATATAATAAGAATGAGGGATAACAGAGAGACAGTCCAACCACTGCACTGGCATTCATGAAACGTTTAAAAAAAAAAAACTAGAGGAAAGCCTTGGGCACATTGAATATATTTCTATGGAGGATTTATAGACTGACATGGGCCAGAATCACACTGGATAAATAGAATTATCATCTTTACCAGTGAAAGGAGTGCTCCCACCAGTGAAATTATAGGTCCATTAATGTACTGAAGTAAAGACATTTCAGAATCAGTAATAAAGTAATGAATTAAAATTATTTGATGTGAAATCACTATATAAATGCTTATTAATTGTGTTTTTCTGAGGGAAAACCATTTTTCAACATTTTACCATTAATAAAGAAACCCATTCTCAACAGTTTAATGGGGACCATCAGATTTATAGGTTTACTTTTCTACTTTGATGAAATTTATAAAGATTGACTTAGATTTTATAGAAGCTAAGTTTTAAATTAATCAGCCAGCAAAAATTTTAAAAATATATATTTGAACAGTTCTAGCTTTTGTAATTAGATTGACTAAATCTAATTAAATGGAATTTTATAGTTACATAACAGTGTGATTTATTTAGTCAGCAATTAATTGAAATGAAAAAAAAAAAACATCAACCTAGAGAAGGACCATTACTTTGTCGGAGCAAAGCCTTCTGTTCAGTTGGCTCTTCTAGGTCACATATATTAGTCTGTGACTTTGGTATCAATAGAGGAAGAAAAAAGAGCTGGTACATAAGTGAGATGGGAAAATCTGCTATTTGGGACAAGGAGTTTTTGCTTCCATGGGATATCCTCTGCTTTACAAAATCCTGATTGGAAAATGTGACAATGAATTAATGCATCAGTGTAGGGCAGTGAAAAGAGCATTGGATTGGAAGTCGAGTGACTTTTTTGCTTGTCTTGTAAAAGGTCACACTATTTGATGTTTTACAAAGCCTATTTTGCTTTAGGTAGAGAAATAGATAAAATAATATTTGAAGAAACAAGATATGGCTGTGATGTTTTCTTTCTTTCTTAAAGTTTTAGAATTGGAAACAGGGCTGTGCTGGAGCCAATTAAAATCAGCTTTAGAAAGTCAATTGTTAAATTTTCAATGTGAGCTTTGAAAAGTCTTTGAAAGTCTGCAAATTTTATTTATATCTTATTTTTATATTTATATATATAAATTTATATGTAAATGTAAATATATTTATAGTTATTTGTATTATCAGAGTATTATATTATCAGGTTTATTAGAGGTGTGTGTGTGTGTGTGTGTGTGTGTATAAACTTAATAAGAGGCAGCTTCAGACACTTGCTAGTTGTGTGACCTTGGGCAAGTCACTTAACCCTGTTTGTCTCAGTTTCCTCATCTGTAAAACAAACTGGATGAGAAAATAACAAAAGAAAATGGCACTCCAGTATCTTTGCCAAGAAAACTCCAAATGGGGTCATGAAAAGTCAGAAACAACTGAACAATTCTATCAAAAATCAAATAAAGTGATAAAGAAAATGTGAATAGTGAAGATTAAATTTTAAAATGTGTCTTGAGGGTTTTTCCCCCGAAAGAACTAATTATTAACATCTACCAGCACTCTTCTTTTTGGATGGGACCTGAAAGATCATCATATCTGAGCTCTTGATTTTACAGATGCAGAAGCAGAATCAGGTAAAAAGGGAGACAGAGTAAAAAGCGATAGAGCCAAAAGACACTGGATTTTAAGTCTGAGTCCCTGGGTTCTAATCCTATCTCGGTTTCCTCAGTTACAAATTGGATTAGATGACTTCCAAGATCCTTAATACCTCTAAATCTTATGAGCTTGGCTGACTTTCCCAGGTTATACAACTAGTTAAATGACAATCTTGAACTAGAACCCAGGTCTTCCAACTCACTATCTTGATCACTGTAGTTCAATATAATTGCTTCCCTTTACAATCCATTGTATTTTATTTTATACACTTGAAGCATTATTCTGAGAAGGAATCCATAGGTTGTTGTTTTTTTTATTAGACTGCCAAATGGGCCCACAACACCAAAAAAGTTATAGACCCTTGCATTAAGTGATCATTGAGGTGGTGGGACATGGAGACCCACCGGTCTGCTAAGCCACGGATGGATTTTTATCTGCATTAGTGGAGGGAGTACCCACACTGATATATCATGGGACACTAAAAATATCAAAGCATTTTATTGATAATATGCAAATAGGTGAAATGGTTGACTTTGTCAGCACAACAGATGGTGTGGGACCAACATAGATCACAGTTCATCTGTGACTTCGTAGCTAAGTCCTAGGCAATTGCCTGAGACAAACATAGGCAAGACTACTAGCCAGAGTCACAGACCTAGGGCAAGTCACTCAGTCTCTCTGAAAGTCCTTTTCCTCACTATAAAATGAGAGTTGGAATTAAATGGCACCTAAACTCATCTTCACTCTAAATCTATGATCCTGTGATCATATAGCTTCTTCTTTCTGATAAATATTTAATTGGTTCTACTCCATACTAAGCATTCTAAACTGAAAAAAAAAAATTCACTTAGATTGTAGGACTACAGATTTAGAGCTGGGTGGGCACTTAGGGGCAACTTAACCCAAATGTTTTATTTTACAGGTAAGGAAACTGATCCCTCAAAAGCTTAGCTTCCCCAAGGTCATCCTCACTTCTAATTCATCTTGCAGCTACAGGTCTTATCTTAGTCTCAAATGCAGGACTGGTTACAGATTTTAGCTGAAGAAGCTAATAGGAAGGAGGCTCTCTCTTGTCACTAACCTAGCTCTGGATGAATGAGTTTTAATTTGACCCTCAAGAGTCAGTCTAGCCAAATAATAACAATGAAAATGCCTGAGAACAGCAATTTGAACCTGCCTGTTTCACAGACAAGCCTATTTTATGCATCAATAGCAAATAAATCAAGAAATTGGATGGACTTGCTGAATGTCTTTCACTGCTCTAAGTAAATCCATCTAGCTAGCGTAACAAGCAGTTCTGAAGATTGGAGTGTAAGCAGAGAAGAAGTATTGATTGATTGCTTTATTTAGGATAGAACTGTAACACCACCTATGCAAGGCATTTTGCATATCTAGCTAGGTCTGACCATCTTGTTGTTATACACTTTAGCGCAAGATAGATTAGATACTAGTATTTAGAGTCCGATTTCATAAACCAAAGTCAGTCCCAACAGTAAAACAGCTTTCTACAAAGTGCTCTAACTCATGAGCAATTCCAAGAGACCACTGACGTATTAACTTCCTGTGACACTATCCTACAGGGGATGTCAAAGGAAGGGGAAAAATATATGTATAGGAATGTATCAAATCCAAGTTCTTAAAATGATTGTTTCCTACTAACTATATGCATCTTTAGGAAATAAGTCTAAAACTGAGAGGATAAACTACTGATTTAAGCTGCATTTCAGCAATCATTCAGATTAGTAGATGTAAGAGGCAGCCTGGTGTTGCGGCACTGGCCTTGGAGTCAAGAAGACTTGAGTTTGAATCTAGATTCAGGCACTTACTAGCTGTTTGACCACAGGAATGTTCCTCATATCTTTAAGTTTCTTCACATGTTAAATGCCTAATTGTTATCTTACCCACAAGTTTTTGAAATTCAAATGAGATGATACTTGTAGACCTCAATCTTAATGTCAGCCTTGTTACTGTAATTATTAGACTCAGAAAACATTCCTCAAACAAAGCATTTTAGAGGAAGGGTTCTTAGCCTGAGATCTGGGAATTTGGTTGTTGTTTTTTTTTAAATTAAGACTATTTTTCAGTATATTTGGCTTCTTTGTCAACCTATATATTTTATTTGATGAATTATTTGGAGAAGGGGACTGAGAAGGCAGATTGTCAAAATAGTCTATAACATAAAAAAAGGTCAAGAGTTTTCAGTCCTTTAGAGTACAATCTTCTTCTTTGTACAGAATTACCACTTAATCTTTTACTAAACATACCTAAGCTCTGCTATCCTTTTTGGTAAAGTACCTCATGTGTTCTACTAAACATGGCTCTGGCCATTCTTAATTATACTCCCAAGCCATCTTCTTACAAGCTACTTTGCCTTCCAGATCAGAGACAACACCCTGGAGTCTTTAATCCTTTCAACTTAGAAACTCCCACACAAGGGCTATGATCCCTGAGTGCCCCCTATGACCAGTCATAGCTAGTCCAGCTCCAGCCATTCTTCATATTGATCCTCTTACTCCTTGGCCATCTTCTTACCAGTCACCTGGCTTCTAGGGTGGGTTCTCTTCATACTCCCTTTCCTCCCCTCAGCCCCAACTTTCCATTTCTAAAATCATAATCAAGTCAACATAGACATTGCTACTTCCCAATGACTCTATTTTCCATCCCTTTAACTTTCCAAATTAAAATATTGCTTCATAATCAGCACTCTCCTATATATGTTACATCCATACCCCTCTATTGGAATGAGGGTACTTTGAGGTGAGGGAATGTCTTGCTTTTTTACCTGTATCCTTAATACTTGCCTTAGCATTTTCTCATTACACAGTAAGTGCTAAACCCATGTTTTTTTTATTTATTTATTCATTCATTCATCTATAGTTAGTCATATAAACTACCCCATCCTATAGTCTGGGGACTAAAAGGAAATAATATTGAATATTTTTAAAAAGCAAAGTTTAATCAAAAGTGATTAAAAGACATATTAAGAAAGCTACTGATCTGTTCCTATAGCATAACCACTTAGTAACTTCAAAAGAAGACTACAGTGAAAATGTCTCCCCTTTTTACAACTTCCTCAATCCTGTAACCCCAATTGATATTTCTAAAGTACCCACAACCCCAAGTCACACACTGGATAATAGAACCAGGATTAAAAATGATCTTGACACACTAGAGAATTGGGTTGAACCTAATAATATGAAATTCCAAAGGGATAAATGCAGTCTTAGTTTCGAAAAGTCAGCCTCCCAAGTACAGGATAGGAGAGGCATGTTTAAACAGGAATTCTTCTGAAGAATAAAAAAAAGATCTAGAGATTTTAGTGGACTGCAAAGTTTAATATGAATCAGCAGTGTGATGTGACAGTCAAAAAAAAAGATATTGCAATATTGGGCTAGATTAACATTGAGACTGGGCTTCTAGAAATAAGAAAAGTATAGTCTTTCCATACTTTACCTTGGTCAGAATGAAATCTGACATATTGTCTTTAGGTCTACATGACAAAATTTAAGAAAGATGTTGATAAGCTAGAACAGTAGGCATTTAATAAATGCTTATTCGTTGATTGATAGATAAACTTGAGAATGTCCAAAAGAGCAGCCAGGATGATCAGCAGCCTTGGGTCCATGTTATATGATGGTCAATTTAAAGAACTGGAGATGTTTAGCCTGGAGAAAAGAAGAGAAGACTTAGGGGAAACATGATACCTGTCTTCAAATATTTGAAGGATTGTCATGTCAAACCACTGGGTTTGATTCCAAAAGGCAGAACCAGGACAAGTGGGTATAAGTTGACAAGGGGCAAATTTAGGTTTAATGTCAGAATCAAACAACAGCAGCAAACCTTCCTGACAATTAGAGCCGTCCAAAATTGAATGTGAAGTTAGTGAGAAATGAAAAATCTTCAAGCAAAGGTTGCATGACCAATAGTCAAGTAAGTTAAGCAGGGATTCTTTTTAGTGTCAGAGGGTCTAAATAGCTGCTACCATCCTTTCCAAATCAAATTCTATGAATCTGTGATGTCGACAAGTTATTCTGCAGTAATATGGTGAACAATAATGCACCATAGACAAGTCCCTTTTTGAAGCTCTAATTGTTCCCTCAGAATAAGTAGTCTGCTTCTCAACATAAGCACATTCATACAGCTGCTTTGTGGGAAGTGGGGGTGGGGGGGCGGTCCTTTGGAGACATTAGTGGCCTCCTCATGACCTGTGGGATTGGGGGATTATCTGCCACATTAGATGGATGGACAGAGTTTTTGTAGGCTTTGAAATTGGACAAGAGAGCTCCCAGAATATAATTTTCATTTGAGCTTCTTGGCAGCATAACGACAAGGTTCAGAAGACTTCCTAGTTTCCCCTGTGTCAAGCAACCAAAAACACTAAAGGCTTTTAAAACTAATTTTTATCGATGTCTTTTGATTTTAGGTCACCCTCATTTCAGAATATATCCCTCTCTGTCCCTACCCAGCAAGTTCCCCTGTAACTAAGAATAAAAAAGATGGGGGGAAAGGCAGTTCAGCAAACATATCAACTGAGTCTGACAATGCGTGTATTGCCAGACTCCCATAGTATCCCAGTTTTGCAAAGAAGTGAGGAAAGTGCATTTTATTTTGTAATTCAATTTTACTTTTTTAAACGAAAAAACATTTTTTCTCTATCCCATCCTCTCTCCACTGATTATAAAGAAAAACAAAGCCCTTGTAACAAATAAATATAGTCAAGTCAAGAAAAACAAATTTCCACATTGGTCATGTCCCACATGGTATGTTACATTCTACAATTCATCCCCTCTCTGTCAGGATGTATATGGCTACATATAGCCACATAAAATGCTCTAGATCATTATTGATTAGAAAAAAGCAAATTAAAACAACTCTGAGGTACCATCTCACACCTATCAGCTAAAATAATAGAAAGGGAAAATGACAAATGATGGAGGGTATGTGGAAAAATCGGGCCACTAATACACTTTCATTGGAATTGTGAGCTGATCCAACTGTTTGGGAGAACAATCTGGAATTATTTCCAAAGAGTTATAAAACTGTACATATCCTTTGACCCAGAAATACCACTGTTAGGTGTGTTTCCCAAGGTGATCAGGGGAAAAGGAAAAGAACCCATATGTTCTAAGATAGTTATAGCAGCAATTCTTGTGGTGGCAAAAGAACTAGAAAATGAGAGGATGCCTATCAACCAGGGAATGGCTGAATAAGTTGTGGTATATTATTGTGATTGAATACCACTGTGCTGTCAGAAATGACAAGCAGATTGGTTTTAGAAAAACATGGAAATGCATGAAATAATGCAGAGTGAAATGGGCAGAATCAAGAGGACATTGTATATAGTAACAGCATTGTTGTTTGAAGAGTAAGTGTAAATGCCTAATCTACTCTGAGGAACATGAATATTCAAATCAGCTACAGAGGACTTACAAAGGAATAAGCTATCCACCTCCAGAGAAAGAAGGGGTATTTGGATGTATTATATGGTTCCACTACACACACACACACACACACACACACACGCGCGCGCGCGCGCACACACACAGGAAGGGTTGGAAGGGAGGAAAGGAGAGAACTTGGAACTCAAAATGTAACAAAAAATAAATAAAATTCATTAATGTGTTGTTATTATATAAATTGTTCTTATCTCCTGTTTAGGGCCAAATTTGGTTCTTTAATTATGCAGCACTCCTCCTTTTGTTATTGTTGACCTTTCTATTCATGTTGCTTTAGGCAGTATTTTTCCTGCTTTGGCTTACTTCACTCTGTATCAGTTCATAAGTCTTCCCATACTTCTCTGAATTCCTCATATTCATCATTTCTAAAAATACCATGATAATCCATTAGATTCATGTAGCTAGGTCGCACAGTAAATAGAGGGCTGAGCCTGGGGTCAGGAAAAACTGAGTTCAAATCCAGCCTCATACACTTATTAACAGTATGACTTCAGAAAAAAATCACTCACCCTCTGTTTGTCTCAGTTTCTCAACTGTAAAATAAAGATAATAATAGCACCTATCTCTCAAGGGTGTTGTAAGGACAAAATGAAATAATATTTGTAAAGCACTTAGCACAGTGCCTGGCACAGAGTAGGCACTGTGTATATACTAGTGGTTTTATTATTATCATTAACATTATTATTATTACAATTTGTTGAGTCAATCTCCTTTTGACCCAAGGGGAAAATTTTGAAATCACACGGAAAACTAGCTTAGATTTATCCAGCAAAATACAAAGATACCTTTTATATAAATCCCAAAGAGTTGTTGAAATTAAAATAATTTGTTATCTAGAAGAAATGAGAAGATGAGCATTTCTCTCATTCCTATGTAGCATAGAAAGAACTTGTAGCCCAAAGTGCCATTTCAAAAACCTCTTTGAATATGGCAGGTGTATAAGCCAAAAGATCCACTGCAAGGACTGACTGCTTTACTCCTGCTTAGTGCAAGGCGTTACAATAATCTGATCTGCAATCAGTCTTCCTTTCAGGATGTTAGATACTTTTCAACAGCTGGAGTTGGCACAAATTAAAATCGGCATAGAGGGTATTCCAGGTGGAGGATAGGCCCAAGGACAGAAAATCACAGGGCATGTTCAAGGAAAAGTTTGTAATCCCAAGAGTAGTAGGTAGATATAGTTCATTTCAGGGGTCAGTGTTTGTTCCCATTGCCATTCAATTCAAAACCAGTTAAATTAGTCCTTATAGGTTGATCTAGCCCATTATCAGCATCATCACTTGAAGAGGGATGACTCCTTACCCTCTGGATTACACCCATTAGAACAAAGGTAAGCTCAAGAGTAAGTCTTAAAGATGACTGATAAAAAAACTTTCCCTTATGTTTATCTTGTTTGAATTCCTATTTATCCTTTAAGACCCAGTTCTAATGATGCTCTCTCCAATTCATCCCTCCTGAAAGTAATGACCTCACCCTGTCAGCTAGATCTCACAGCTCTTTGTTTTGCACCTCCCTAATACATTTATTATGTAATACCCATGTTTTAATTATCCATATATATTTCATATCTCCCAACTCCATAAATTCCATGAGGGAAAAGAGTAAGTTTAAATCCTATACCTCCCCCAGAACCTATCACAATTTTCTCAGTTCAAGTGTTTATATAATATTTTTGAATATATAGACATATATGCATATACACATATAGATACACATATACATACATAAACATATTTGTGTGTATATATGTATATGCACATATATATGAAGGTTATTGCTCTTTTGTGAGGCTGTCCATGCCTACATCTAATCAGCATATTTTGATTTCTTTGTAGTCAAGTCCACAGCTGCACCCAACAAAGGAAAAAAAGGAGCCCCTCAGGTTAAGCTATTTCTATTCCAACATCTTCACTCCCTCTCAGCAAGGCAATCCCTTGAGGCCTTATTGATACATAAGTTGAAATGAGTGAATTTCTTTGAGCTTCCATCATTCCCCTGATATTTTCATATCAGAGCCCAAGAGCATCAAAAAAGAACATAGGAAGACTGGATTAAAGCCCTTTGCCTTACATTCCTACAGGTGTACCCAAGCCGACTGCCTATATTTTCAATGACAAAATTTCAGATATTCCTGGTTAAGGTTGCATTGAGGGGCATGGAATTGAAATGAAAAGATCTGAGTTGGTATCCTTGCCCTTCTATTAAATAGCTTTGTGACTTTGGGCAAGTAGCTCTCTCTGTGTCTCATTTACCCCCTTAGTAAAACAAGAGTATTAGACTAGATGATCCCTATTCAATCTCTGCTAACAAGCAATCACTAAATACCTGCTCTGAAATGGACACTGTGGTAGACCCTGGGAATATAAATACAAAAATGAAACTGTCCCTGCTTTCAAAGAGCTTACATTCTACTAAAAATAACATGTACACAGGCAGGCAACAAGAGACTATATTTTAAAGGAATACAAAGAAATGGAGGGGGTGGGAAGACAAGGGAGAGACTAACAGTTAAGGAAATCATGCTTTATGTTCTAATACGTTTTAAATTAGCATAATTGTTGCAGTAATTGTGAAATCGTGAGTACAGAGGCTAGCAGGACTATATAAGAAGAATAACACCAAAGGAAAGCAACAGAGATTCATATGAGCCAGTATCCTAAAATGAATTCACTCACGAAACCAATGACTTCAGAAGTCTTTTTTAAATTAAATTAAATTTGCAATTCCAAATTCTCTCCCTCCCAACTTCCACTCATTAAGAAGACAAGAAATATGATACCCATTATACATATGATGATTTCAGAAGTTTCTGTCCAAGTACATGTAGTATGAATAATAAATGCCAAACTAGATCTTAGTGCAAAGAATCAAATATGATCCCATAGGTATTAGTGAGATTTGGTAGGCTGGAGGTCATACTTAGAATATGTTTAGAACCCTTTAGGAAGCAGCACCTGAATTGAGCCTTGAAGGAAACTGGGCATTCTCAGAGGGTGAGGTGAGGAAGGAGATTTTCTTTATAGGCAGAGGGGACAGTTTGTACAGTCACAAAACTGAGAAATGTAAGTTTATGTGCATGGACTTATTGAGCTAACCAATTTAGTTGTTTGATTGGATTGTCAAGTGCATGAGAAGGAGTAATGCGTGATCACTCTAGATCAGTGGGTTGGAGATAGATTATGGAGTCATTTAAGTGGCAAACCAAAGACTTATCACTTAAACATTTATTCTGGAGGCAACAGGCACCCACAGAACCTTCTTGAGATACGCAGTGCCATGCTCAGATCTGTGTTTCCAGTAGCATCAATTTGCCTGCTCTGTGGAGGATGAATTAGACAGGGAAGGCACTGGAGACCGGATGACCAATTAAGAAGTTATTGAAATAGTGCAAGTGAAAGGTGACAAGGGTCCGACAAGGTTTGTGGCCATGTAAGTGGAAAGAAGACAAAACATAAAAGAAGGTTTGAAGGTAAATTTTAAAATATTTAGCACCAGATTAGATCTAAAGATACTTAAGAGTAAAGAGTTGAGGATGACTCACAGAATGTAAATCTAGGTGGTACTCAATATAAATAAGGATATTGGAAGGACAAGTAGGCTGGAAGGAGGGGTAGTGTTGGACACTGAATTTTGAGATATCTATGAAAAATAGAGGTGGATATGTACAACAGGTAGTTCGTGATTTTGGACTTGAGTTCGGTGAAGGAAGGAAGACAGGATAGGTAGATTTGGGGACCATTTGCATAGAGATGATTATGGCATTTTACAGCTCTAACTCTTTTGATATACCCTTGTAGAAGCTGACACAGAAAAACAGCTCAGAAAAGTCAGGCATCTGCATAGTTTGGGAAGGCAGGAGGGGATTGTTAAAATGAAGTTGTACTGTTTTTACTATGTTCGGCACCTAACAGATGGCACTTCTCTACTGTTTAGCCTGCTTGTCTTAGTGGAAGAATTCCCAGGACTTTAAAATATGAAAGTTGTCTATCTTGTTGCTCAGTGCTAAGTTTTTTCTGAAGCCACTGATGGACAGTTCTGAATCACTTTAATATTTGAGGATTAAAGCCATGATGACCCGGTAAGTAAACCTATGGAGATGCAGCCAGTTTTTAATTCAAGTGTCACTTATTTGCCTACAGACATTTGTCTGGTAAGTGAAATAACTTAATGAATAATTGAAACTTTGCTATTTGATACCTTTTTAATTATTCAATAACAAAAGAAAGTAACAATATCATTGCCAGAGAGTTTAAATAAATATTGCTTTCATGAATTTGTTTAACTCTTACACTCTGACCGCTATGTCAGTTCTATGGCATTTGAGAGTGAAGATTGAGAAGCTTCCTTCGAATTGGTCTTTACCTTATCTGGCAAAAGGTCTTAATGGGTCAGTAGAGATGTAGGTTAATATTTGCATCTAGATGAAGGAGATTTATTCTAACCTGTTTGATTTTAAAAGTATTTCTGAGTTACCCCTTTTGAGCCAAGAAATCAAATATTTATTTGAGGATGAAAAAACGTTGGCAAGTGTAAACATCAGGAATTGAGTATCATAATCTGAGTTTCAGTGTAACTGATAATATAACAGACGATCTAGTGAAATCACAATAGGAGTATCTTTATTAGCAAAGTGCAAGAGCAGTACTTAAGAATCATAATGAGAGGGAAGGTTTCTCTAGGGCCCAGTGAATGATATGGAACAATCACTTTCAGTTATTTGTTAGCTCTGAGCCAATCCCCTGGAGGACTAAGTGTTTTCTATGATCATTAACAAAGTCTTAATTGTTCACATCTCTTTTCCACATTCTCTGAGTACACAAAAACAGTCATTTAATATCAAGCTACAATAGCTAATAAAAACAAATTGCCTGCAATTTTTTTTAAATTTCAAGAACCAATGATTTTCCCTATTTTCATTCATTTGTAATAAAACAAAGCAAGTATATCGGAGATGCCTTTAAAGATTGTTTACCTCATCTAAAAGAATTTATTCATTGGAAGAGACAAAAAGACCTAGGCCTCACTTAAAACATAATATGGATGACAAGGTTGATATTAGTGTGAATAAAAATAATTTACTTTTCTATAGCACCTTAAGGTTAACAGAGCACCTTCCTCCCAACAACCTTGCAATGTAGGCAGTAGGAGTATTTTTATCTCCATTTCATAGATGAAGAAATTAAGGTTCTGAAAGATTAAATGACTAACCAAATTGTTTCAAGAGTGCATAGGGACTTTTGTGAACAGAAGAGTTGATGACTCTCTTACGTCATTCTTCCCACTGTTTAGCAGTGAATGCTTTCTAAATGAAAGCACAAAACTTATGCAAACTTTATGAAGGATATTTAGAAGTTACAGGGACCATGTCTTGGATTTAAAAATCAAGAAATGAAGACACAAGTATTATAATTTTATTTCAGGCATTTTTAGAGGAAAGAAGGTCTCTTTGTCCAGGCTGTAGATCAGTTCTATGCCATAAAAATGCTAGCATTCTCGGATTACATAAAAGATAGTAACATTAAGGTGGCTTCCAGCTTTCCCATTATATTTAGAATAAGTTTGATCTCTGATAAATGTTGGTGATTTTTTTTGCCACTTTCCTCACTTCTCAATGATTCTAAGGTTGTTGTTGTTTACCCTTCATTCTCAGAAAGGACCATGACATCAGGGAGGTGATGCTATGACATGCAAGTGAATTGGACTTAAGTAAGGGAGGGCTGGCAAAGTCACCAGACTTGCTTTCTGCTCCAGAGCCATCTGGGTCCCATATAGATCAGGACAACTGGAGATTGCACAGGACGCAATGGGAGACCTTAGCCTTTTCAAGCTAAGGTCTTTAACAGATCTCAGTTTGACTGAGGCAATACGCACTCAGTGATTAAGTCTTAATAGGAAATGAGGCAGAGAATGGCCTCTTTATGATTTGGGGGAAGGTAAGTGGATGAATTTATGGGAAATGAATTCTTTGAGTTAAGTCAACAGGTCAAGGAGGCAAAAGAAGAAGGAAATGGAGGCAGGAGTAAATCTGGGCCAACCCATAGCTGATCTTTCAAATGTATTATTCGCAGCATAGAGTTGACCTCATTTCATGGCCTTGGTATGGAGTGTGTGAGACATTATTACTGTACATTGTTAGAGCTGATGATACAAATAAACAACAATGAAAAGAATAAAGATGCCACTAAGTTTATTCAATGCTTAAAATTTTTAACTCAATTTTAACTCAAACTTCAAAAGTACTGTCTATCTAGATGCAGTCATTAAGCCAATCTTGCAGGGGTAGACCAGCTAGTACACTCAAAATGCTGGGCCTGCAGTCAGGAACAATTGAGTTCAAATCCAGCCTTGGACACTTATTAGCAATATTACCTTGGTCAAGTCCCTTCTGTCTGCCTCAATTTCTTCAGTTATAAAATGGAGATATCATACACCTTCAAGGGGTTTTGTGAGGATCAAATGAGATAACATTTGTAAAGCATTTAGCACAGTTCCTAACATGTAGTAAGCATTTAATAAATGCTTATTTCCTTTCTTCCTTCCACCTTGTTTGAATGTAAAAGCCTCCTCAGGGAGAGATTCTACTCCCCTACTCTCCCGCTCCTCTCAATGTTAGAGTAGTGGCCTAGACTCTCACTGAGAATTCTGGGAGTTGGAATTTTTGCTGATCATCCCAACCTATAAAAGATCAAGAGGCTTGGACTGGTTTGGGTGGGGTTTGGATACATTAGTTTAGAACTCGGAAATGATGGAGCTAGGAAAGAAGGGTGGAGGCAGAAAGGCGATATCATCTACCTCCCCTCCTGAGTAGCAGCAATAGAAGCTGGGAGCTGGAGGAAGGGCAAAATGAACCCATGTCTCCAAGGGGTTCTTCTTCTCCTACATCCTTTTTTGAGAGATATTTAAAACCAACGTTTTATATTTTCACTTTCCCTTTCTTATTGTTTCAATAGTATAATTATGCTTGGTTTTTCTAGATAAAGAAATTAATCTTTGTTTTTTGTGTATGTCCTAGTTCTCCTGCCAAGTATGCAAAGACAAGAGGGATGACTGATGTGTTATCTCTCAGAGTATAGATGCTGGAAGGCTCCCTATCCAGCTTCATGGTTTAGAAACCATCTGGGGGGCAGTTTGAGCCAACATTGATTTTTGTTTTCTGTTTATCAATAATCCAATGAATCCCTTGATAGGAAGAGAATTTTAAAAGGGACTGAGAGGATTTCATACTTCTGGATATAAAAATAAACCTAGAGTCTATTTCATTGTAATCTTGGATAGGACATGGACTTCTGAGGTGGTCTGCTGATGGAGAGAGGCGTGATTTGGGAGAGTAGCTCCTTACACCTACCAGTTGGGAGGAGAGTGAGAAAAATATAGACTTCTTCCTTTTGGTTTCACTTCCCCCACCCTCACCACCCTAGGATTTCTTGTTTAGTCCTAGCTGACTCTTCGTGACTCCATTTGGGGTTTTCTTGGCAAAGATACTGGAGTGATTTGCCATTTCCTTCTCCAACTCATTTTACAGGCAAGGAACTGAGGCAAACAGGGTTAAGTGACTTGCCCAAGGTCACACAGCTAATAAGTAGCAGTCTCACAAACTTTACTAGTTTTGCTAAGCAATGACCTTAAAACTAAATTGTGTGCCCATGTTTTATCTTTCTGTGGAATTTTTTTTCTTTTCTTTTTCCTGATCACTCTAAAATTGTAAGCTGACATCACTTGGATGCACTCCACTGCAACTGGTAGGGGAAATCTTACCCATTTGGACTTGACTACATCAATGCTTGGATAATTAATAAATTTTGTCTCACAGAGTTTTGATGAAAATGTGGAGTATTGAGTATTTATTTTGCTGGGTCTTTCCTCTGATACGTACTAGCTACCATGGGTGAATCACTTAATCTCTCAGTGCCCAGGCAATTCTCTAAGACCACAAGTTGCAGCTGAGTAGCCAATTTGCTTTAATTGAAGGAATTTCAACACCAGCAGTTCTCCACACCAATAAAATCATAGATCTGGACAAATTTCTACCCAGTAGTCCTGGTTGTAACTTCTGGGGCCAAATATAAGGGCTCTAATCCCTTTTTCGTATAATAACCCTTCAAATGCTTCAAGACAGCTTTTTTAAAAATACTCTTCCATCCCAAATATTATTTCTCTGTGCTATACATCACCAGAAACTTCAACTAATCTTAAAAGTCATCAAATTCAACTTAATAACAACACCTAACATTTACACAGCACCTTAAGACTGGCAAAGCATTTTGCATATGTTAATTCATTTGCTGCTCTCAAAAGCCAGGTGTAGTCAGCGATATCATTGATCCACAATTTACAGATGAGGAAACTGAGGTACAGTAAAGTTAAGAGACTTGCCCTGGATTATATAGCTAGCAAGTGTCTGATGCCAAATTTTAACTCACACTTTCCTAACTTGAAGCCCTACTCTACCCACTGCTCCACCTAACTAACCTTCTAGTGTTGAAAGTTATATGGTTAAGTAACCTGCCAAGGTCACCAGACTAGATATTGGCAGAAAAACAGGGTTGGGAATCCAGATCTTCTGACTCTCAATCCAGTATTTATGGCACTTAACTGCCTCAGCATACTTGATAACAGTTCATGTATATTGCCTTCTCATATTGAAACTAAATCCACTTCTATTATCTTTTTCATGTGCACCTCATTTTTCAATTCTTGCAGAGTCAGCATAGTTCTCCCCCAAACCTTCTCCCAACATCTTTTTATCACATTGCCCAGAAGAAGGAAGTATCAAAGAAATTAGTACTTCCAACCAGGACCAAATATTATTCTCTTTGCTCTTTACAACAATCCGGGGAGGTAGGTGCTGTTATTATCTTTATACAACAGATGAAGAAACAGAAGCACAGAATAAGTGGTTTGTCCCAGATCACACAGCTAGTAAGTGTCTGAGGCTGGATTTGAACTCAGGACTTCCTGATTCCAATTCCAGAGCTCTATCCATGGTACGGCCTAGCTGCCTTAAATTATATTTCCTCTGAAGTCTTTGAAGTTCACTCTCCTAAAATTCAGAGTAAATGTAAGACAGATTCTGAATTTATTTCTTTGTTACAAACTATGAAATAACGCTTTCACTTTCTCTGATTAGCAGCTTATCTACTAATGTAGAAATCAAGGAATAAGGGACAACTTTTTTCATACTGTCCTCTTCCATTTACACAAATATTCATTACTGCCTATTTTGTCACTGTACAAGGCACTACACATAGAGATATGAAGATCAGCAGAGATTTTGCCCTCAAGAAACTTAATTCTAATGAAAGGATAAGACTCGAATAGAAATAAGTACAGTCAGAGATCAAAAGGAAAAGTTTATGTGTTTGGTTCTTCTAAGTCTTTTTTGAAGAATCTTCATCCTGATCACACCTGCTTGGTATCCCCTAATACTTCTTCCCTGGGCCTTCTTTTCTTTTCCCTCTCTACTATGTCATTGCTTTCCATGGATTCAGTTGTCATTTCTATCTGGATGATTCCCAGACCTATTTATCCAGCCCTAATCTCTCTTCTGAGCCCCAGTCTTGTATCACCAACCACCTTTTTTGATCTCTAGAACTGATGTCCCATAGGCATCTTAGCACTCCCCAAACAGAGCTCATTGCTTTTCCCAAAATCAACCCTTTTTCCAACTTTACTATGATAGTCAAGGATATCACCATCCTTCAAGTTACCCAACCTTACAGCCTTGGTGTCATCCTGGACTCCTCACTCACATTCACCCCTACATCCCCAATCGATCATCAAATCTTGTTTTTACCTTCACAACTTCTCCTATACAAGATCCTTTCTTCTCAGTCACCCAGTTGCTACCCTGCTTCAAGACCTCATCACCTCAGGACTACTTCGACAACCTTCTAAATTGCCTTCCTGCCTCAAGACTCTCCCCACTCCAATCCAATCTCAGCTCAGTTGCTGAAATGATTATCCCAGAGGGCAGCTGACCACACCCTACTCAGTAAACTCAACCATCTCCCTATAACAACCAAGATCAAATATAAAATCACATGTTTAGGGGCAGCAAGGTGGCTCAGTGGATAGAGCACTGGCCCTGGAGTCCCAAGAACCTGAATTCAAATCTGACCTCAGACACGTGACACTTACTAGCTGTGTGACCCTGGGCAAGTCACTTAACCCCGATTGCCTCACCAAAAAAATCATCTCTTTGATATTTAAAGCCTTTTAGAAGCTAGCCCCTTCTTACCTTCCAGTATTCTTATACTTTAGTACCTACCATTCATTCAACAATCCATCCACACAAAGCCTTCTTGCTTTTTCTCACTTGTTACATTCTTTTCTCCAGACTTCTGACTCTGTCTTTTCACTGGCTATCCCTCATTCCTGGAATATGCTCCTTCCTCATCTCCACTCTTTTCTTCCCTGCCTTCCCTTAAGACTAAACTTCAGTCCTATTTTCCATCAGAGGCCTTTTCCAGCTCCTCTGTCCCCCTCCCTTCTGAGATTACACCTGAGATTTACACTCTGTATGACTTACATGTACATAGTTATTCACATGTTCCTTCCCTCAGAATGTGAGTTTCTTGCAGGCAGAGAGCAGTTTTTAGTCTTTGTATCTCCAGTGCTAGCACAGAGCCTAGCTATAAGCACTTAAAAACGTTTATTGAATGATAAGGGCAAAGGAGGGGCATGTAGACAAAGCAGAGAGGTACTTTTCCACATCTTGCCTAGATTTTCATGCTTCTAGATAGTTCCATTTGCTCTTTCACCCCAGATGTTTACTGCCCAGGGAATTTGAACTCTGAGGGCATATACTCACAGCAGGTGGGGAAAAAAGGGGGAAAGTGATTAGGATGCCAGTAGCACACAAGTGCTGTGTGTCCTGCTGGGGATTTTGGAGACCTTGACATTTCTCCTTTCCCCCTGTGGAGGTCAGACGTGCTGCCATGCCCTGAAGGCATATTGCTGATGCCTGATTTGCACTCTATGTGTCCTACACTCTTCCTGACCATTCCACTGCCAGACAGTTCAGTGCCTAGGTTGAGGCAAGCTCCAGATCAAACAGGTTCCTGGCTCCTATGGTGGTAGTCAAGTTACTTTCCCAACATTTGCAATTCTGTGGGTTTTTTTTTTAATTGACCTCCCAGCCAGTTTCTGACTATGGGACTAGGAGGGGCTGGACTCACTACTTGCAATAGGGAAAAAAATGTAAGACATCTTTAAAGGGACAGTCTGAGCCAGGGTTAAAATTCTCAAGAAGGGGAAACTCTAGCTGGCATTAGACAGGAATTATGACTCTCTTTAGAATGGAGAAGATCTCATCTCATTCCAGGGGACTTAGTATCAAACTCCTCCCAATGTTTTCCTTTATAGAAGACAGAAACTAGCCTCAGTCCACTTGACTTTGCATCTCTTGCCTTGCCTGGTTTCAACTCCACAGAACAAGTACTCCCATGCCAGGTAATCCCTGATTTCCCTCCTTCCCTCCCTTTCCTGCTTTCTTTTATGTGTTGTCTCCCCTTTTTAGATTGTAAGCCCCTTCAGATCAGAGATTGTCTTTTTGTTAATTGTATCTCTAGAGCTTAGCACAGTGCCTGGCACATAATTGGTGCTTAATCGATATTTATTGCATATCGTTGGATAGTGTACACCAGAATATTGATGACTAGTCCTAGCATGGAATGCTGGGAAGTGAAGAAGCACTCTGTACCTAACGAGATGAATAGCAATAAATCATAGGAAAGGAAGGGTCTTTGACCCAGTGCCAAACACAGGACTTAATCTGGAATACAGATCTGGCTTGATCTGGGTACATAGGATAGAAAAAAGCAAAAGTATTATATGTATCTTTCTCACTTCACTTTTCTTCATCCTCTCTGCTCTCTAAATCTAAAAGGAGTGCAAGAAAAACATAACACTTCCATCCTCTTAGCACCATAATTAGAGAAGACCCACAGAGATGTTGGAATCAGTTAAAAAAATATTTCAAGCAATACAGCCACCTTTGTGGGGGTTTGTCAAAGCAGTGGGGGCTGAGATTTCAAGGAGACAAAAAGGGTAGCTACTGGTTCTCAGTGAATAATTAGACTAGTCACAAATTTTTGTTGTTTGCAGAGTGAGGTTTAGACTTGGGTTTCCAAGGTTCTGGAAAATGCAGCTGTATTACCTGGGGGCCCTAGGAAGTATCCCAGACATAGATATGTCTCTGTGTGTCTCTCTTGGTGCGTAAGTAGGCAGAAAAGCATACAAGAAAGCTATGTGCTATCTTTATTTCCCTTCTCTCCAGTCATCTTGTGTGTTATAGCAACCCTTGGTGCCATTCCTAATGTGAGAATATCAGCATTCTGTTATAGGCAAGTCTATGATAAGGACATTCAGAGACAACTCTGGCTCCATTTCTGATTGTTTTGAGACTGCCCCATCACCCTACAGGCCTTTCAAGATGCCAGACATAACACTTTTTTGTATGCATTTTGTGTGAAAGAATTTTTAGATTTGGGATTGCAGGCAGATTTCCCAAACATAGAAGTGGGTTTGGTTGTTTTTTTTTTTTAGATTTACATATTGGTTTTTGAGCTAAAATTTCCCAGTAGTCAAGATGAATCTTACTCTTCTGTGCATTTGATAAATATATCCCCTCTTTTCAAAAAGATCTGTGGATATATTTATTGAGGTGATAGTCTATGGATCATAGACTCTTAAGAGTAAAGTGGGACCTCAGAGGTTAGCTAAACCTAAGCAGGCATGTCCTCTGCACAATCTCCAACAAGAGGTCAGCAAACTCTACTTAAAGACCTCCAATGATGGGGATCTCACCACCTAACAAGGCAGTTCATTCAACTTTTGAATAGTTCTAATTGCAAGGAAGTTTTTCCCAATATTATAGCAAGATCTCCCTCCCTGAAACTACCTTCCATTTTTCTTGATTCCACTTTCTGGGGCCAAGAAAAGTAAGCATAATATATCTTCCACATGATAACCCTTCAGATATTTGAATATAGCTATCATGTTTCTCCTAAATCTTCTCATATCCATTCTAAACATCTGAATCTTTCCCATCAATCATTGATTTCCTACTGTCTCTGTCTTTTTGTCTCTGTCTCTGTCTCTGTTTCTATCTGTTGTCTGTCAGCTTCTCTCTCTCTCTCTCTCCCTCTCTCTCTCTCTCTCTCTCTCTCTCTCTCTCCCTCCCTCCCTCCCCCTCTCTCCCCCCCCCTTCCTGACCTTATTGGTTCCCATGGGTTTAATTATCATCTCTATGCAAATAACTTTCAAATCTATATCTCAAAGCCTAATCTCCTTCCTGAGCTACAGTCACATATCAATAAATTACCATTGGGCATTTTTAACCGAGTGTCACATAGGCATACCAAATATCAGTTCCAAAATGATATGAAGGACTACATTTGATCTGCTGGGTCGATAAGAGGTTATCATGCACTGCCTGGGAAAAGAGTTGGGTCCACATTCACATTGGTGATTCTGTAGGCATGGATTGAACTAGGTTGTCTCCTAAGTTCATCATTGCTCTGAAATTCTCTGATTTGGTGGGTAATGTTATATTTATCCATATTGAATTTCAGCTGATTACATTGGTCTAGTGTTTGTAGGGATCTTTTGAATCCCATTTCAGTCATTCCATGATCTGGTCATTTGGAAATTTGATAAAATATGCCACCTAAGCTTTTGTGCTGGTCATTGATTTTTTTTAAAAAAAGTGTTGAACAGGACAAGACAGAACTCTGAAACAATCCACTCTATCTCCCAACAGACTGGTGTTAGTCAACTAATTCTTGGAGTGTCTGGACCTAAATTTGTGCAGTTCTGCCTCACTTAAATCCAATTCACGCACAAGTCATCACTCTCAATTATGTCGTTTGTCATCTTTGAGAGCAAAGGACAAACAACAACACCACCACCTAGCAATACTATCTCTCAGCCCATATCTCTCCATTTTGCCCATATTGATACCATGAGAGTCTGTCAGATTTCTGGCTGAAATCCAGGTATCCTACATATATGACATTCCCCTGGCCCCCAGTATATAGATACTGCAATGAATCTGTGATCTCATTTATGAAAATACTCTCTCCATTGGTGAAAGTTACCACCCATCCACTGTCTTTTCCTGTACACACTTTATCCATGTTCCTTGAAAATAACAATAATAATCAGTATTTATATAAGGTTTGCAAAATATTTTACATTTGTTATTTCACTTGATTCTCACAAAAACCCTGTGGTGTGCTATCTTCCCCATTTTACAGATGAGGAAACTGAGACTAAGGGCAGTTAGATGACTAGTCATGCAGCTAGTACATGTTTTTTGGATTTGAACTTAGGTCTTCCTGACTCCAGGCTTGGGGCTCTATTATCTTCCCTATATAAATACTCCACACAAAGTGGGAAAGACCTTAGTTTAAAAAGTCCAAGGTCCCCCACTACGTCTGGGGTTATCTTTAGTCATCCTGACCTATGTCTTGCAAGTGGACTCAGATGACCCTAGAGGAGAGAGTGAGATTGATGACTTTGCACAGCCCTTCCTCAAGTCAAGACATCCCCCTCCTGATGTCATCGGTCCTCTTCAAGAATGAAGGACAAACAACACCCAAAATACCTCAGGCTTTCCTCTTGCTCCTTGACATCGTGAGCATGCCTATGGAGGACATAAGATAGTTATCCTTTACTCCCATCACACAATTAGTTCAGTCTTTTCTAGTCATACCTCTCTTTGCTGAACCCATCCTGGATTGCAATGACTCCCTGGTCTAGTCATCATCAAGACCTCAGGGTTTAGATGGTGACTGATACAGGGGAATGGGAGAAATCTAGATAAGAAATTGTGGGGGTGTCTGGCAGAACCTGAGCAATCCTTGTTAACATTCTCAAGGTTTGTGTTTTACAACTGCAGAAACCTGTTCCGTCTTATTGGTTAAAATAGCAATTCCCTCCATTACACTCTTTACCTTCTAATACATTTAGTTATGAGCAAGGTGTTGCAAGAATTTATCAAATGCTCTGCTTTTAGCAGAGACTAATGTCTATGAGCTGTCCAGATAGTTGAAGTCCCCATTATAGCTAAGCCTCTCTTCCATGCCAATTTTGTGAGCTGTGTTCAGAATTCATAATCAATTTCTTCCATCTGTTTCGGCAATCTGTAGCATTAGATTATAAACTACTTTAAAGCACAAGCTCTTTTTATAAACATCCCTATTTCTTTTGCACTTCTCTCCACAACCCCTGTCTTCAGCACTCAGGTCAGTGTTGTAAATACGGCAGGCAATCAAGAAATAAATGAATAAATAAATGTAATTACTTCTTGAATGAATGAATGAATGAACGAACGAAAAGTCCAAGTGGGCTCCGGGGACTTTTCAATAGCTGCTGCCCTAAAGGATGGCTATTCACCTCACTGAGGCACTTCTATGTTAGGTAGATTTCCATACAAGAAGTCATTCTACAATCCAGGATTGAAATCGCTAGCAGCAGCCCCTAGGTTCCCAAAGTGGGCAATACTGCCCCCTAGAGGTTCTGGAAGATTGAGGGGGCAATAGTAGCCTCGTGTGCAATTGCGGGGCTGGAGGAGTGGGGGGGGTGTGGGGCGGCGTTGAATAAAAATAAGGGGCTGGTGGAAGCATGAGGAAAGAAGAGAAGAAAATTTTGAAAAACTGTTCATACATGTTTGGTCTGTTGTGTAACACAGTTAAAGTCATAGTAATTACATTATTTTCCAAATAAACACACAAAATGCAAGTTATAACCAAGAAGGTCCACTGACATGTTTTAATAAGCAAGTGTTGGCAGGCAAGCGTGTGGCACATTGTCAGGAAGTCCAGCATGCATGGGCAGGAATATGTATATAATAACTTGTTTATGATACTATACAGTTACATGATGCAATATTGAGTCATCAAAATTTCAGGGCAGGAAAAATCCCACATATTTACAATAAATTGTTAAATTTATGCATCTTTTTTTAAAAAAAATCTACTTTTTGAAATGACAATATTTTAAACCTGTTAAAGAGTTACGCAAAGTAGATTTCAGGGGGTTGCTGAGTATTTTTTTTTTTTAGTTAATAAAGCAACAAACATTGATTGAACACTTACTATGTGCAAGCCACTCTGCTAAATGTTATGGGGGAATTAAAGAAACATAAGATGCAACCTTATTTGCAAAATGTTGATATTCTGATATGTAAGATAAAAAAAAAACTACTTTATAATTTAAAAAAATTTTTACAAACATTTATTATTATTCCCTCCCACTTACCCCAGAGTATTTTTTTTAAGGGGTAGTAAGCCAAACAAGTTTGGGAACCTCTGGTCTAGGAGGACCACAGTTAAACATACTCTTTTGGATAGTCACCAAAGCTGACCAGACCCTAGCCAGACAGAGAAAACACTCTCATGAGGTTAGGGATCAACAAACTTTCCACTGATCTAGAAAGTTCCTTCCAAGTTAATATTTTAAAGGAGCTCAAGCACCATAAGACTTTGGAGATGTGGTTTTCAGGGAAGGAGCAGAATTTCTAATCACCAAAAATCAATCTCAAAATACATGCCAAATGAATGGTTTGTGGAGGTTTTATAAATACAAGGGATATTTCTTAGATCAGAGAATTTAATGATAGAAGACTTCTCAAACTTCCACCAGCTCCCCTTCCTTTCTAAAACAAGACAGTTTTCTAAAAGGATACTTTGAAAGGTTTCACACAACCTTTACCTAAATGACTTTAGCAAAGGGGCTGCTAAGGCTGCCCGTGGGAGACAGTGCCGGAGTATATTAGATCTCAGTACTCGAATTTGAAAAATGTTTCTAATACAGAGCCCAAGTTTCCTTTAGAAAATTTCATGGTATTATTCTAGTTTTACTCCCTTGTGCAGCTATATATAACCCTACCCTCCCTTTTACCCTTCAGATAGCTATAGAGGGTTATTGCATCTCCCCAATTCATCACTGAGCCAAGACTTATTGAGAATATTTAGTTATTTTAGCCAGGTCCTCCAGATTTTAGTCCTTAGAATGAATTTTTTCTGTGTTCTCAACAGTCTCACCCCCATTTTTTCTGACATAAATGTCCCCAAAGTTCCACCTGGTAATGGGGCATATACAAGAAAAAAAATGAAATAGATGAAGGTTATTTTCATTCTCTTTTTAGTCCCCTCTCATCCTTATTCTCTCTTCCACATTACCTAGACTTCCCACTATGATCCTACCTAGCTTTATGGATAAAAATAACTAACATTTATGCAGTACTTACAATATACCAGACACTACGCTAAGGGCTTTACAAATATTATCTTATTGGATCCTCACAACAACCCTGGGAGGTAGATATAATTATTACCTCCATTTTACAGAAAAAGAAACTGAGGTAAGGAGAGGTTAAGTGACTTTCCCACAGCCACACAGCTAATAAGTGTCTAAAGTCATATTTGAACTCAGATCTACCTGACTCCAGGTGAACTGCTCTAACCATTGTACCACCTAGATGCCTGTATTTCTTAGGACCATGCCTCTAGAGCCAGAAGAGATTTCAAAGGCCCTCTAGTTCACCCCTTTCATTATACAGATGAAGAAACTGAGACCCAGGAAAATTAAATTATGAAACTGAGGTCATTTAGCATAACTCCAGGTCTGTGTACATTTTCATGGGATATTCCGCTATAATCAATTATGGGGAAAGGAAGGGAATAAGCATGTAAATAGCTCCTACTATATGTTAGGCACTGTACAAAAGGTTTTACAAATATTATCTCACTTGATCTTCACAACAGCTCTATGAGGTAGGTGCTATTATTATCTTCATGGAAACTGAGGCAGGCTGGCAATAAACAAATTGTCCAAGGTCTCACAGCTAGTAAATATTAAGGATTACTATCATTTATTAATATTGTTTGAACCTAACCTAAGACTAAAGATTGTACCAGAATGCCATCTTCACCTCAGTAACTCTCCAGGAATACCAGAGATGGCTAATAGGAATTTTGGATTCACCCAGGTCCTGCATCCACCTAAAACATTCTTGTTTTGTGTCTCTACACCCAGGTCTTGTTTTGGATCCACCCAAGCTTTTGTTTTGGCTTCCCCTTCTATTTTAGCTTCCCCAAAATTTTATTAAATGTTTATATTTACTCATATCTATCTTGATCTTGCTTTGAAATTGCCCTTTTGGCAAAATTTCCACAATTCCATTGTGGATATCCTTTTCTAAATTCTGTATAATGCAAACCTTCCAGAGTCTGGATGAGAGGGAGCCGCACCTCCTTTCCCCGCTCTCCCTCTCTCTCTCTCTCTCTCTCTCTCTCTCTCTCTCTCTCTCTCACTCTCCCTTCTACCAAAATAATACGCTTCTTTGTAAAACTACTTCAGATTTTGAGGTTTGTTCTCATGGAAAAGAAAAACAGGGTCTACAGCCAAATTTGAACTGAGGTCTTCCTGACTCCTGGCCAATGTCCTGTCACCTAGCATTTTTGAAGTGCTTATCATATGTCATATGAACATTGAACAGTATTATGCTCTTTAATGGGCGCTATATTTTAGGAAGAATACTAATAAACTGGAGACCATCCAAAGGAAAGTCTTAAGACCGTGCCTTAATGGGCATCAGTTGAAAAAACTAGCGATGCTTAGCTTGGAGAATAGAAGGCTTAGAGGGTACAAGAAAACAAGATATAAGGAAAATGTCCTGGCATTTGGAGCTACTTAAATTTAGGACTAGAAGACCACATGTCACATATATTTTAGAGAGGAAAAAATGCATACAACACATTTTTAAGTTTAATCTGCATTATTTACACTTTCCATCACTTTCTTAAGTCTATATTATCAATAACATGACCCAAGGTTAAAGGCTCTATCAGAAATTTAGTAATTCAGTAGAGCACCGGCCCTGGAGTCAGGAGGACTTGAGTTCAAATCCAGCCTCAGACACTTGACACATTTACTAGCTGTGTGATCTTGGGCAATTCACTTAACCCCAATTGCCCTGCCTTCCCCCATCAAAAAAAAAAAAAAAAAAAAGAAAGAAAATTTAGCAATCCAGTAGGGGCAGTTTAAACTAGCTGCAGCATGCCCCTGACTCAAACTCTTGCTAGGTGACCGAGTAGCTATTCTAAGAACCTAATTGGAGCTAAGATATTAGCAGGTGATACTGGTTTAATCTGCTATCCTTCCAGGATTACTTTTTTTTAATATTAATTTATTTATTTTTAGTTTAAAACATTCACTTCTATAAGATTTTGAGTTCCAAATTTTCTCCCCCTGCCCCACCCTCCTCTGCCCCGACTCCAAGACAGCATGCAATCTGATATAGGCTCTACATACATATTCATATGTATTCATTTAAATATATTTTCACATTAGTCATGTTGTATAGAAGAATTAGAACCAATGGGAGGAACCATGAGAAAGAAGAAAGAAAAAGGAGAGAGAGAGAGAGAGAGAGAGAGAGAGCAAATAGTATGCTTCAATTTGCATTCAGACTCCACAGTACTTTTTCTGGATGAGAATAGCATTTTCCTTCATGAGTCCTTTGGAGTCGTCTTAGATCCTTGCATTTCTAAGAAGAGGTAAGTCTATCAAAGTCATTGCACAATATGCTGTTACTGTGTACAATGGTCTCCTGGTTCTGCTCACTTCACTCAGCATCTGTTCATATAAGTCTTTCCAGGTTTTTCTGAAGTCAGCCAGCTCATCATTTCTTATAGCACAATAGTATTCCATTATATTCATATATCACAACTTTTTTAGCCATTCCTCTATTGATGGGCATCCTCTCAATTTCCAGTTCTTGGCCACCACAAAAAGAACTGCTATAAATATTTTTGTACATGTGGGTCCTTTTCCCATTTTTATGATATCTTTGGGATACAGACCTAGAAGTAGTATTGTTGGGTAAAAGGGTATGCACATTGTTATAGCCCTTTGGGCATAGTTCCAAATTGCTCTCCAGAATGGTTGGATCAATTCACAACTCCACCAACAATGAGTTACTGTTCCAATTTTCCCACATCTTCTACAACATTTATCATTTTCCTGTTTTGTCATGTTAGCCATGTTAGGTGTGATGTGGTACTTCAGAGTTGTTTTGATTTGCATTTTTCTAATCAATAGTGATTTAGAGCATTTTTTCATATGACTATAGATAGCTTTAATTTCTTCATCTGAAAACTGTTTGTTCATATCTTTTGACCATTTATCAATTGGGGAATTTCTTGTATTCTTATAAATTTGACTCAGTTCTCTATATATTTTAGAAATGAGGCCTTTATCAGAGATACTGGTTGTAAAAATTGTTTCCCACCTTTCAGCTTCCCTTATAATTTTGGTTGCATTGTCTTTGTGCAAAAACTTTTCAATTGAATGTAATCAAAATTATCCATTTTGCACTTCACAATGTTCTCGATCTCTTGTTTGGGCATAAATTCTTCCCTTCTCCATAAATCTGACAGGTAAAATATTCCCTGCTCTCCTAGTTTTCTTATAGTATCAGCCTTTACATCTAAAATGTGCACCCATTTTGACTTTATCTTGGTATAGGGTGTAAGATGTTGGTCTTTGCCTAGTTTCTGTCATAGTATTTTCAAGTTTTCCCAGCAGTTTTTGTTAAATAATGAGTTCTTATCCCAGAAGCTGGAGTCTTTGGGTTTATCAAACAATGGATTACTATAGCCATTGACTACTGCATCTTGTGTACCTAACCTATTCCACTGATCCACCACTCTGTTTCTTAGCCAGTGCCAAGTAGTTTTGACAATTGCTGCTTTCTAATACAATTTAAGATCTGGTACGGTTAGGCCACCTTCCCTAGCATTTCTTTTCATTAATTCCCTTGATATCTTTGAGCTTTTGTTCTTCCAAATGAACTTTGTTATTATTTTTTCTAGCTCTATAAAATAATTTTTGGTAGTTTGATTGGTATGGCACTGAATAAGTAAATTAATTTAGGTAGAATTATAATTTTTATTACATTAGTTCAGCCTATCCATGAGCAACTGATGTTTTTCCAATCACTTAGATCTGATTTTATTTGTGTTAAAAGTGTTTTGCAATTGTGTTTATATAGTTCCTGGGTTTGTCTTGGCATGTAGACTCCCAAATATTTTATAATGTCTGCAGTAACTTTAAATGGAATTTCTCTTTCTATCTCTTGCTGTTGGGCTTTGTTATTAATATATAGGATGGCAATGATTAATGTGGGTGTAACAACAATGTTGCTAGCAGCTACTGAGGCTGTGTAAGGCCAATAACACCAGCACACAGGAGGGCTGCTAGCACAGTTTCTTTGATTTGCTTTTCTAAGGAAAGCAACTTTAAGGGGTTTACAATCTCACTTTAATCAAACATACATATATCATTGACTTAGTTCAGAGGGAAAAAGTCAGCACCCTGAACTTCAGAGAAAGCACAAACAGAAATTACAGAGAAAATATAAACACAGCAAATGACATAGATCAACAGATAGCCTTCTAGCTGTCTGACCAAAGCTATATATACATAGTTACCGGAGAAAGAAGCACCAGCATTTGGGTTTTCAAAGCCGGAGGACTCCTTAATGGCTACCCAGAGTCTCTACATCAACACTCTTCCAATGAGTGAGCCCCAAACAGAATGCTAACCTCAGAGTATATATATACCCTTTTTCAGGGGCAGAGAGCTTCACACCTCTCAAGGGCTTCACACCTCCCAAGGGTTTCACACCTCTCGAGGGTTTCACACTTCTTGTGACCTAACTAGCAAAAGGGTGTGGGCTTTCCTACAAACAAAGGCAAGACTCAATCAATGGCACTTGATTGCCTTGGTGCTGAGAAGCACTCCAAAAGGAAAACCAGTAAAAAGTCCTACTTTGCTTGCCCTTACAATGGGTTCATTTTGTATCCTGCAACTTTGCCAAAGTTGTTTATTATTTCAAGTAGTTTTTTACTTGATTCTCTAGGATTCTCTAAGTATACCATCATATTTTCTTCAAAGAGTGATAGCTTTGTTTTTTCTCTGCCTATTCTGATTCCGTCTATTTCTTTTTCTTCTCTTGCTGATAAAGCTAACATTTCTAGTACAATATTGAATAATAATGGTGACAATGGACATCCCTGTTTCACCCCTGATTGTACTGGAAATGCTTCTAGATTATCCACATTACATATGATGCTTGCTGGTGGTTTTGGATAGATGCTACTCATCACTTTAAGGAAAACTCCATTTATTCCTGTGCTCTCTAGCGCTTTTCATAGGAATGGGTGGTGTATTCTGTCCAAAGCTTTTTCTGCATCTATTGAGATAATCATATGATTTCTGTTAGTTTTGTTGTTGATATGATCAAATATGCTGATAGTTTTCCTAATATCGAACCAGCCCTGCACTCCTACCTGATCATAATGTATTACCCTCATGATAAGTTCGTAATCTCTTTGCTAATATTTTATTTAAAATTTTTGCATCTATATTCGTTAGGGAAATTGGTCTATAATTTTCTTTCTCTGTTTTGGCTCTTCCCAGTTTAGGTATCACCACCATATTTGTATCATAAAAAGAATTTGGTAAGACTCCTTCTTCACCTATTTCCCCAAATAGTTTATATAGTATTGTAATTAATTGTTCTTTAAATGTTTGATAAAATTCAATTGTAAATCCATCCAGTCCTGGAGATTTTTTTTTAGGGTGTTCATTGATGGCTTGTTCAATTCCTTTTTCTGAGATGAGGTTTTGTAAGTATTTTATTTCCTCTTATGTTAATCTGGGCAATTTATATTTTTGTAAATATTCATCCATTTCACTGATATTGTCAAATTTTTTGGCATGCAGTTGGGCAAAATGGCTCCTAACTATTGTTTTAATTTCCTCTTCATTGGTGGTGAATTCACCCTTTTCATTTTTGATACTGGTAATTTGGTTTTTTCTTTCTTTTTTTAATCAAATTAACCAAAGGTTTATCTATTTTATTGGGTTTTGTTTCATAAAACCAGCTCCTAGTTTTATTTATTAGTGCAATAGTTTTCTTAATTTCAATTTTGTTTATCTCTTTTTTGGTTTTCCGAATTTCTAATTTGGTATTTAGTTGGGGATTTTTGATTTGTTCTTTGTCTAGCTTTGTTATTTGTATGCCCAGTTCATTGATCTCTTCCTTCTCTAATTTATCCCTGTAAGCATTGAGAGATACGAAACTTCCCCTAAGAACCGTTTTCATTGTATCCTATAAGTTTTGGCATTTTGTCTCACTATTGTCATACTCTTGGATGAAGTTATTAATTGTTTCTATGATTTGTTGTTTGACCCATTCATTCTTTGGGTTTAGATTATTTAGCTTCTCATTAATTTTCAGTCTATCTTCCCATGGTGCTTTATTACATGTAATTTTTATTGCACCATGATCTGAAAAGGATGCATTTAATATTTCTGCCTTCCCACATTATTGTGAGTTTTTAATGCCCTAATACATGGTCAGTTTTGTGTAGGTACCATATACCACTGAGAAAAATGTATATTCCTTTCTATCCCCATTCAGTTTTCTCCCGAGGTCTACCATATCTAACTTTTCTAAAATTCTATTCACCTCTTTACCTTCTTTCTAATTTACTTTGTAGATTTATCTAGTTCTGAGCCAAGATTATTTCTTAATAATTTAATAGGGACCATCAAAGGGCAATAATATATTTGGACATGACTCAACATTTATATTACAATAGCAATTTAGTTGAACTAAGTCTGATATATATGAAGTTTCTCAGACGAAGTCTTCTGACATTATCCACATACATAACCTGAAGAAATTCTTGGCTGCCCAATCACATTCATCTCCAGAAATCATAAAATCCTATGGATTGAAGGTCCTTGTGTCTTTCTCTCTGCTGATGAAAATACTTGAGGCTTTGCTAACTGATCATAATCTATTCTGATTTTGTTCCCAAAAAACCAATAATTCGTAGGAGTATTCACAGCTCCCCATTATTGCCTATAAAACAATACTTGGATTATCTTCCCCTTACCACAAAAATCCCTGACTTGTTTTTGTTTTTGTTTTGTTTTTTTGCTCTTGTAAGTATCAATAAAGCAAGAAAATAATCATGCATCAGAATCAATCAAAAGGTATTTATTAAGCTCTCTACATGCCATGTATTGTACTAACCTTTGGGGCTACAAAGGGGAAAAAATGAATTATTTCCTGTAGGAAGAAACATATACAAATATAGGTATATAAAAATAGATTTAAAAGAAATAGATGATTGGCATAGGGGAGGGTAGTAATAATTACGGTGATTAGGAAAGTCTCCATGTAGAAAGTGATGCTTGAACTGTCTTGACAGGAACTAGGCATTATAAAAGATAGACAGTGTAAAGACAAGACATGAAATGGAGTACCATATGTGAGGAATGGTGAGAAGGACAATCTAATTGGACCATAGAGTTTATGAAGACTGTGTAATCAGAATGGAAAGATATGTTGGGGTCAGATTATAAAGGGCTTTAGATACCAAATTGGGTATATAGTTGTATGCTCATAAATACTCATGAAAAGAAAACCAAAAGGAATTTTAAAAATAGAGATAGAGCATATGAATCATTGAATTATGGCAGCAACCAACTTCTCATGTTATTTACCTCAGGTCATGAACCAAGGATTCCTTTAAGATAGCATCATGCAGGGCAAAGAACATGAGACACGATCAGGAGAGAACCAAGTATGAATTCTAGTTCCAACACATTTAGGGTTATGAAAACTAGAAGGGACACTAGTGGTCATCAAGTCCAGACTCCTCCTTTTATAAATGAGGGAACTGAGGCCCAGAAAATTTAAATGACTTGCCTAATAGCTAATAAATTTCTAAGGTGAGTCAAACCCAATTTTTCTGACTCTAAGTCCAAGCACCCTACGCTACAACAAGGTGTTTCTTCTCACTTCCTAAATGTGTGACCATGGATAAATCACTTGATTTGCAGTTTCCTCATCACTCCAGAATATAAATTTCCTTGACGGCATGGACTGTTTCTTCTTCTTTTTTTTCTTTTTATCTCCAAGAGCACAATGACATACATAGTGTATACTTAAATGTTTGTTGAATTGAATCTATAAAATCAGAATAATAATATCTAACGTATCTAATTTAGTGAGGGAGAGACAGACACAGACACAGAAAGACAGACAGAGACAGGAAAAGAGAGAGAGACAGAGAATAGAGAGAATAGGTGGTGCATCAAATGAGATGTAAAGAGTAAAACTTGAAGTGATATGTAAACATGAACTATTTCATCTCCCCACCTTTGTAAATATTTTGTATATATTTGGGTATATTTCATGTGTATTTACCTTAGTATGTGTTCTTTCCCTCCAACTCTTTCATTTTTTGTCTGTATGTATTCCCAGTACCTAGCAAGTTTGTCACAATCGTAGACGTGTAATAAATGCTTGCTGATTATTGATCAATTGGTTAATTCTCATAGTTCTAATAATTCTAATAGTTGCTTCCATGTGTTTTTTTAAGAGAATAATAAAGCCTGCCATGTTGCTTTCCTATCTAATGATGTCATCAAGTTTCTAGTAAAGGCAGTGTTTGAAATTATTTTATACCTCATTCATCGTTGCCTCCCTCAGATTCTCTCTAGTCTCCTTCTACCCCAATTGGACCTTTCCTCCTTTAAAGACCTCTGGGAGTTTGCAGAATCTCAGGGAACACTGCAATCATTGAAACCAACAGAACAATTCAATTTTCTGCAAATACAACTTGGGCTAATCCTCTTTAGCTGCTAATTTATAAAAGGACTGAAAAACACAAAAGAAACACCCAAGTGTTATTTTCTGAAACAATTTTGTTCTCCCAGATGCCTTCCCCAAAGTGACAGCAGCAGGAGAAGAAACAAGGTGCAGCTTTCCAGAAGCTAATGATGATGCCGCCATCTAGGACAGCCATAATTGAGTTTTAATGTCCTGTGCTGTTGCTTGTCATAAATCCTCTATATGTAAAACTCAAGCCTCTGCTGGGCAAGATTAATGGTTAGCAGTGTATATAATATTTATTAAACCTCTTTTTATGTTGCTTGGCAATCTGCGCTACCATCAAACAAGCTGCAATAATTGACATTTAGCACATCAAGCTGCTTTTGACTGAGAAGCATGACATTCATGGAGATAGTAAACATTTGGCAATTGCTGTAAATGTCTCTAAATTTAACGTCATGACCTTTTCTCAGGTAAATGTTTTTGGATAAAATGTAAATAATGATTCACTGTATGTCAAATACCACAGTATGTCAAATACTATGCAATGTCAAGTTTACTGTCTTGTTACCCTCCAGAGGTTCATAGATTGGTTGACCTGTTGCATCTTTCAGTATGTCTCTTATTAAAATGCACCTTCACTTTATGTACAATCACTTGCTGGCTGGCAAAAAAAATTAAATTACTCTATTTATGATTAAAGAGAGGTTTGGTTTGAGTTGATTATTTTATTAAATCATAGAATCACAGCATCTCAGACTTGGAATGGAGCTTGGAAGTCATGTATCTACCTCCTTGGCAGTGCATGACATTCTTGATGAGTAAATGTCCAGCCTTTGAATACGTCCAGTGACAAGAAGCTCAGCACCTCGCTGCCTCACAAGGAAGGTCAACTAGGTGGCACAGTGGGTAGAGCATTGACCCTGGAGTCAAGAGGACCTGAGTTCAAATTTAGCATACTAGCTGTGTGACTCTATGCAAGTCACTTAACCCTGTTTGCCTCAGTTTCTTCATCTGTAAAATAAGCTGGAGGAGGAAATGGCAAATCACTCTAGTATCTTTGCTAAAAAATTCCAAATGGGGTCATGAAGAGTCAGAAATGATTCAACAATACCTCACAAGAAGCTCATTCCATTTTGGTATAGTGCCAATTATTCAATTCAATTAAATAGATATTTCTTAAGTTCCTTATGTGTGCAAGGCACTACAACTTGGGGACTAGAGATATGAAGATTTTTGTAAAAAAAATAATGCTGCCCTCATGGAAGTTACAATCTAATAGAAGGCTATAAGATATACACCAATAAGTATGAGAGATGGTAGAATATGTTATGGGTAGGAGAGCCAGGCAAATTCATAAAATATTGAATGAGGGAGAAATAGTTGTCACCAGACAATAAATCTCACATGAGAGGAAAGAGGGAAAGAAAAAAGGATTGTGCCTTGAAGGAATAGCCAATAACCAAAGATGACGAGGGAGTCCAATTCAATCACTGGGACAATGTAAGCAAAGGCAGAGGATAGAAGAGAACAGGATAAAAAGAAGAAACAGAATAGTTCAGTTTTGCAGACACACAGAGTATGTTAAGGAGATAAAGTTGGACAGCTAGATTGGAATCCAAATGCCAACGGCAGAAGTTTAAACTTTACGGGATAGCCATTGGAAAGACTACAGGATTTCTGAATAAGGCAATAGTAGCACGATCATAGTGGTGTATAAAAAAGCTTATTCACACAAAAGTGTGGAAGATATACAGAGGGAATGAACTAGAAACAGAAAGTCACCTTGTTACAGTAATCAAGATAAAAAGAGATGGTGGCTTGAACTAGGGTGGTTGCATTGGGAGTGAAGAAGAGAGGACAGTATGGTGTTATGGCAGTAGAAATGATAAGGAAAAGCAATTGATTGAATATATAGGGTAAAAGACCAGAAAGAGTCAAAGATAGCCAATATTAAGCTGAAATCTTCTTCTATCTTGTCTTCAATCCTAGTTCTATATTCTGGAAATATGTGGAACAAGTCCTAATCCCTCTCCATGTGACCAATTTTCAAATAGTTTTAAATAGCAATTGTATCTCATTTAAGTCTTCCCTTATCCAGGAATAATGCCTCCATTTTCTCCAAGTGATCTGTAATGAAATGGTTTAGAGTTCTGTCTCTAACCTCATCACCCTCTCCTAGAAACGTTGTAGTTTGTCAATGTCTTTCTTAAAACGTGATACCCAGAACTGAACACAAAGGTTCAGATGTGATCTGATCCATCTATAACTTCCCATTTTCCTGAACAGTGTATTTCCATCGATGGAGACCAAGACCACACAAAATATAGAATTTTTTTTAAAAATCCATCAGAAAACAAACGTTTGACTTTAGAGTAATCTGAAAGTACAATGTGCTCTTTAACTTCACAAAACTCTGGAAAGAATGACTTTAAGCCACTACAAAAAAAAAAAAGACCAAAAGTGTCAAGAGTCTGTTTCCTTCACCATTCAATGTCTCTGTACTCTTCTGCAATCACATGACAAATGCTAATGTTATCAAAGCATAATGCTACTGCAGCTAATTCAAGCAGCTCTATAAAAATTCATCTTCATTCATCAATGTAAAAAAGATCACTTTAATTAATAGTCCAATAAACCCCACAGAGTACACTGCTGCATTTAAATAGTTACTGTAAATGGGGCTAGATTTTTCACATGGTGCTCACATAGGATATAGCATGTATTATTTGCAAACTGAATTAGTTCATGCATCTTGGATCCTTTCTGACACGATATTCTAGACAAGATTTTTGCAGCTGTTGAAGTGGTCAATTAAAATGTTTTAATGTAGCAGTAGAAGAAAATGTACATTTTGTACATTCACTGTGATAAAAATAAAATTGAGTTTGTTTGGAATAAGCTTCTTTCCTATAATCATCATAATGCTTGGCATTTATATCTAGCCTTTCCAAGAAGGAATTCAGGCATTTCTTCAATAGCATGAATTGAGACCCACTGTGTACAAAGCAAACATGGCCATATTATAGATTTCTTTACATTTGTTTCTTAGAATCCTAAGATTTTAAAATTGGAAGAATAATATCATCTTACTTGAATTTCTTGTAACATTTTTGTTTGGATTTCTCCTATGTTTATCGCAGTCTTTTTTACATTTTAGTTATTTGTGTACACATCATGTCTCCCTCCCCTAATTTGCAATATACTTAAGAGTAGGGATTATTTCTTATCTTTTTTCTCAATATCATCACTGCCATAGAATCTCAGAAATTTAGTTGGGATCTGCACAAGAGATGAGTTTCAGGAGCTGGTTTAGGGAAAGAGCAGGTTTTTAACCATACTTTGTACTACTTTCATTTCTTAGATACCAGTGTTGAACCAGCACATCTTTTTTGTGATTCACGGTGCTAGCCATAGGAAAGTCAGGGAGCAAACAATCAAGTTGGATTCCAAGAAGCTTACAATAATTTTGCATGTCAGGATTTTCCTTCTTGTCTTCCTTGCTTTATCCTTGCTATTGTGTGAGATCCTGGCTATGGGAAGAATAATTTGCATTTTTTAAAAGTTTGATTGCTGAGTTCGGTTTTTACATTTTAGTTGCCTATTAATCTTTCTCATAGATGCAAGACATGCCAACATATGAAGTCCTGAACAAGAGTCCTGCATGAATGTAAACCTTTCTTCTGCATCGATGCGAATCGCCTGCTATCAAGTTTAGAAATGTTTCAGGAGAGTTAATAGTTAAATGTGCAGAAATTCAAGTAATAGACAAACAATGGTGTCTTTATTCTTCTCTTTGTTGCTATATGTTACCCTCAGCTACGGGACTGTATAGATTAGAACCATCTCACAAACCCCAGGCCCACCAAGGCCATGAGAAAAGGTCTCCATGTCTATGAAGGGAAGAATAAATTTGCAAGGTCAGCCATGGGGTGAGCCAGACTCCTTTGCCTTACTTTCCTCTGCTCTTTGTCCTCAGTCAATATAGTGCTTAAAGTTCCCAAAGCATAAATTTAAGAACACAGGCACCAGCTAACCCTTGTCCCCCCGCCAGTCATTTCCCTAGGATCTCTGTGAAGTAAACAAAACTGATAAAGAATCACCAGGCTATATCAGAGACAGAACCATCTCAATGTAAAATGGGAAATATAAGGAACCCTTTTGCCATTGTCATCCTACACACCGGGCCCACACATTGTGCTTCATAGAAGCTGTATCTCCCCACCTGACATAAGACTCAGAAACCCTACTAACCAGATGAGACTATGTCTTATCCAAATTGAGAGATCAGAAACAAACAATCTTAGCCTAATAATCCTTGGCCCAGTCATTTGTGATGGCAGATTTCTTCAGTAAAGTCAGCTAGAATACACAAGTTTGTTTTTTTTTTCCACTTCTCTGATGCATCCACCACTTTACCACAAGATCACTCATGTAGAAATCATTTTATACAAAATGGTGGGGAAAGTGGACAGGAGAATCTGATAACCTCTTCACATTCCTCACCCCAGCAAAAAAAACCTTATTAACCCCCCAAACAAGGAAATACCACATATAGGTTTCTACTTGGATCATTCACTACACATTTAATTCTCATCCTTTTGTTATTGTTTTGGAGGTTAGTCATTTTCAGTCATGTCTAACTCTTTGTGGCTCCTTTTGGGGGTTTTCTTGGCAAAGATATTGGGAGTAGTGTGCCATTTCCATCTCCAGCTCATTTTACAGATGAGGATTTGAGGCAAGCAAGCTTAAGTGACTTGCCCAAGGTCCCGCAACTGGTAAGTAACAGGCTGAATTTTAATTCAGATCTTCCTGACTCCAGACTGGGCAACCTATCCACTGCATCGTCTGGCTGCCCTCATCCTTTCAAAGAATCATAATTTTGCAAGTTCTAAATTTGGTAGGTGGGTTTATGAGCTAGCAGAATGGATGTCTCACTCTCTTTCATTTGGCTCTCTCTTTTTTTTTAACCCAAGGGTCAGTTTGCAGCTTTTATCTTCATCAACCGGTTCTTACAATCCACCAGTGAGAAAACTCAGACGAGGGCTTCATATGAAATCAAAGAGAATTGCATTCTTTTACGAGCTCAGCCCACCTTGGGAAGAAGCTCAGAACTCGGCCAGAAAATAACAAAGCACATAGGAGAATGTTCTAAGTTTTCTACTTCTGAAAGGGAGGATTTATTTTTTAGCTTTTTTAGAAGTCAGTAAATAACAACTCAGGTCACAACTTCTGTCTTGTTTCACCAGCAGAGTTAAACAATATCTTTCAGGGCAGCCTTATATAAATAAGTTATGGACAATATACTGCCAGCTTCTCCTACCTAATAACATCATGTATTTTTTATGTATTGTTGGGTTCTGTAAGTTGGATGCCTATCAATTGAGATGGATAATAGTTATGTTGTTTAATTTTACACACTTGAACTTCTCACTGAGCAATGCATTCATCTTCTCTTTTATAATGGCAGAAGCCAAATAGGTGGGTCTCTTGTCTCTGTTATTTAAAATGTGTTTATTGCTCTTCTTTTTATAGGTGCACTTCTGTGCTTAACCCATTTTTAGTAAGCTTTTCTGATTAATAAAACTGTAGAGGTTTTTGAGGCATAAACAATAGCTAGGATCTAAGATAATGGAGGTTTTTATAGGAAGATTTAGAACTGAATATGAAAAGTTCACCTCCCTGGCACCAAGTGGGGCACCTTAGGCACACTCCCCCTTCCCGGAGGTGGTAGACCAGTCCCCTCCTGGCTCCTAGCCCTTAAGGGCAGACATACTTAAGAAGTCTTGGGCCTTTCCTTTCTTTTTTTCTTAATTTATTTTAAACTTAAATGCTAAAACAGAAAAAAGCATTGCCATGTGCACAGCAGAACGTAGGAGCAGATTCAAAATATACAGCAATAAATTTCCATTTCAAGAAAACCTATATAATAAATACTAAACATTCTGTTCAGAGCTGTCTGACTTTGCTCCTTTGTAAGCTTTCTTTTGTTCTCTGCTATGTACTTTTGACATTGTTCTTTTTCCCCCCTTCCTCCCCCCCTCCTCCAAGAAGGCTACAAATAAGTATGGATATTTCATATACATATACACACACATATGTGGGTATGTATGTGTGTATGTGTATATATACACACATGCATATATATGCCATATACAGGCACATATACATATATACATACAAACACATATACATACACTTACATACACATACATATGCTAAGATATCTATAACCATACTCATATGTAGATATTTACATTCAAATGCATCTATGTAAGACTGTACGAAACTTGTTTGTCCTCTCTTTCTATGAGGGTGTTAACATCTTTCTTCAGAGGTCCAAGTCTTTCCATATTTGGAGGTCCATGAAATCTTCTTTTCCTATACCACAGAAATTCCAACCTTATACTGTCTAGTTATTTTAAAGAGTCTAAAACAATATTGATTAATATGGCTGACATGTAATGTGGTTTCCCTATTTTTCTCTTTTTTATTAAATCTGTTTTAGCTTTAATTTTGTCTGACATCATGATTAGACCCCCTGCTTTTTCTCCTAGTAAATTCTACTTTTGATCCTTATTTTATTTTTGTATGTATCTCCTATGTCCTATCCCTCCTGACTCTTCTACTTTATTTCTACCCTCTACCTTGCCCCCTATTACTTAATCTACCCCCCAAAATCTTTCCCTTATCTTTTTTCCCCTCCCTATCCCCTTAGCCTTTTATTTCTTTCTGAATTTAGAAAACTTTTATGTCCTTCCAAATATACATTTATTTTTCCCTCTCTAACCCATTCTCAATGAGAGTAGGGTTCCAGAAGTACCAGCCCTCCTTCCCCATCTAATTCTTCTGTATCAGTGCTTCCTCTAGGACCTCATTTGTGTAAGATAATTCCTTCTTTTACCTTTTCCTAGATTGTTTGCTTTTTAGTATCGCATCATGCTCGGCTCTACCACAATCTTCCTTCCAAACTACCCAATTACTAATAACAATTTTAGACATACAATTTATATTTCCTCATATAAAAAGTTAACAGTCTGTCCTTATTGAGTCTCTTGTAATTAGCCTTTGATGTTTACCTTATATTTCTCTTTGCTCTTGCATGTCAAATTTTCTATTGATTTCAGGTCTTTTTGCAACAAAATCCTGTAAGTGTGACAAATCATTAAATGTCCATTGCTTAACTTTGCTGGGTATGATATTTTCCACCACAGGCCCTTCCATTCCCTCTGTAGCTAAATGTTCCTTTATATATTGTCTGTCTCTTCCTGTGAGAACTCCTTGCAAGTATTTTTTCTATGTGTATCCCCAGGACCTAGGCCACTGTAAATGTTTAATGATGGGGTCATTCATTCAGATAAGAAGGACAGGGCAATATGGCGTCAAGAAGACCCACATTCAAATTCCATCTCTGACACTTTGTAGTTGTGTACTCCAGGGCTTCTAACCTCTATGCAGCTTAAGAAATTCATAAGAACACAGTTTACAGGCATAAGATCATAAATTTAGAGATGTAAGAAAATTCAGAGACCATCTACTACAAGCGTTCTTAAAAAATATATACATATTTTATAGATATTTTTATATAATTGGTTTCCTTTGTAATCCTATGTATTTGATTGTATACATTTAAAAACATTATCATGAGAAAGGGTCCATGGGCTTAAAGAAACTTCCAAAGAAGACTGTGACACAAAAAATGGTTAAGAACCCATGATAGTTCAACCTCCTCAATTACAGATGAGGAGACAGAGATCCAGAAAGGTTGTGATTTAGAATCATGGCTCTAGAGAAGGAAGGAACTTCAGAGACCATTCAATCCAAGTCTCCTTGTTAATTATGATGCTGGTTAAACACCTAGTCTATAGGCACCTACACTGAACCTCTTTTAGCAAAATGGTTACAGAACAGTCTGAATTCCACTCCAGTGTGAGTTCCCCCACACTAAAGAAATCACATGTCCAAAGGTGAACATTTTATAGACTCTACAAAAAAAAAAGATTGGAATTCAGAATATTCTATAACCATTTTGCTAGGAGAGTTTCACTGTACATGTCTTGTAAACCAGCATTAGAGTTTCAGGTTCATATGTATTAATATTCCTCCTTTTCATGGAATTACTGCAATTAATTATATATTATACAAGTTATGCAAATAGTTTATTTTAAATGAAGGTTCAGTAGCAAAATAAAACCCTGAAGTTTAGGTTTTTTAATAAACTAAATATTTAAGAATATTTTTAAAATATTTAATAAAAAGGAAAGTAAATATTTGCTACAAAGCAGATTTGCTCACAGTTTCATAAGTATAAGAAATATTACCATTTTATTCAAAAGACTTTTACTAAGCACCAACTATTTGCATGGTTATTTTGAAATCTGAGATTGGTAGATACATTACTGGATAAATCTAATTTAATCTTATAAAAATATTCTTGTAGCCTCAAAATTAAAGTAACATTTCTTGTGAGATTAATAATCAATCAACAAGCGTTTTGTTGTTGTTCAGTCATGTCTGACTCTTCATGACCCCATTTGGGATTTTCTTGGCAAAGATACTGAAGCGGTTTGCCAATTTCTACTCCAGATCATTTTACAGATGAGGAAATTTAGGCAAATAAGGTTAAGTGACATGCTTAGAGTCACACAGCTAATAAGTAACTAAGGCTGGATTTGAACTCAAAAAGAGGAGTCTTCTGACTTCAGGTCAGATGCTCCATCCACTGTGCCACTGAGCATTTACTATGTACTAGTTGCACACAATGCAAGGATTACAAATGCAAAGAATGAAACCATCCCTCCTCTAAAGTAACTTATATTCTAATGGAATTTTAACTTTGGCCGTGTCTAGTCAAATAAAAAAAAAAACAGGCACCAGTATGACAGAGTGCGTGAGGTGACCTAGTTGATTCATCTTATAATCTCACATCAAATGACATAATATTTATAAAGTATATAAACATTAGCCATTGTTGTTTGTTATTGTTGCTATCTAGTGCACAAAGTGGTCAACTGGATGGAAATTAGATTTGGAAATCACTTTTTAAAGAAGGGATCGACCTTGCATTGCCAAGTTCATTTTGTTGCTTATTCTTTCTTCCTATTTTGCAGATTATGAAATGGAGCTTCAGGAAAATTAAATGATTTGTTCATAGTCACAAAGCAAATCAGTGACTGAAATAGCATTTTTGCTATACCATATTACTTTTCTCTTTCTCTCCTCTGAATGCCTGTCACTTTTTATACTTCCTGAAAATAAGTAATATATTCTTTGTATTATGTCTATTTACTGTGTAACTGACATATTTCCTCTACTAGGGTGTAAGTTCTTTGAGGGCAGGAGCTCAGTCTTATTCATATTTATATCCCATTAAGCACTTAGCAGTGTTTTTCACAATGTAGGTGATCGATAAATATTTACTGAACAAATGAATGAATGATTCCTATTGATTAGGACATTCTCTTGTAGTGGCATTGCTAGCCATAGTTTTGAAAAGATCTTAAAAGCATCATTCTTGAGTATTGAGAAGGTCTTGTTGTTAAAATGCATCTCTAAAATCTTACTCTACACTCAGGCATTTAGATAATTTACCCAGAACTACTTAGGGAAGGGAGTATGATATAGTTGAAAGAACTCTAGACGGAGAATCAGAATCCCTGACCTGAGTCACAGTTCTGCTTTCACCCTATGTGACTTTGGACAAGTGATTTTACTTCCCAGGGATTCAATTCCCTGGCATGTCAAATCAGGAGTGTGCTGAATCCAGCTCTAACAGGCTTTTGAGAAATATTTCATTTCCATGGTGATCATTACACCTTGGAAATTGTAGCAAACGCTACAATTCAGGCCTTCATCTATTGTTTTGTTGATCATTTAAACCAGGGGTCAGCAAGCTATGCTCAAGTACCACCTATTTTTATATAGTTCTTACATTTCAAAATAAAGTTTTGTTGTATCTTAAAAATATAAAAATAATTCTTAGCTCACAGGCCATACAAAAACAAGCAGTTTTGGATTTGGCCCTCAGGCAGTAGTTTGCCAACCCCTGGTCTAGATTTAAGAAAGTGCTAATAATTCAGATTAAACAAGTGTGTCATATATACACTTTTTTTTCCTTTGGAGAGACAGTTGTTAAACATTTACTAACACACCCCAGTATAAAATATAGGGACTGAACCTGACGATGTCTAAGCTCCCCTTCCAATTCTGACCTATTCTAAACATTATTGTGAATTGTGAAATTTATAATTCAGGAAATTCGATGCCAATTCAGTTCAATAAGAATTTATTAAACACTTACTATGTGCCAGGCACTGTGTTAAGCACTAGGGATATAAAAAGAGGCAAAAGATAGTCCCTGCCCTCCAGGAGCTTACAATCCACAGCTACTGGGAAGAAAGTTGAACCCCACGCTCTAACAAAATATTTTTGAAATTTCTAAAAATATCTCTTGCTTCTGGAAGCCCATGTCTATTCAGCCTAGAATTTTAGTTCTAACTACTCTGCCAGAGTGATGTAATCAGCAAAGATCTGTGATGATATCATTGATTTATACTAGACAGATCAGTGCTATGGAAAGCATACTATAGGCTTTGGGTTCAAATCCCAAGCCTGCTCCTTTCTATTTGTGTACCTTGAGCAAAACTTTTCATTTCCTCATTCTGTAAAACGTAGAGTTGAATTAGATGACTCTCAAGATTCTTTCCAAATCAAATCTATGATCCTATGAACCAAAAGTCGAAGTTGATTGAATCTTATGACAGTTGAATCACCAAGCATACAGACACACAATTTCAATCTTTAAAAGTTCTTGATATAATAAAATCAGTGCTTTCATTTTTTTCTAGCAAATGACTTTCTGGATGTAGAAATGCCAACAAACCAGCAGGCGCTCAAACCCAATAAATCTGTATAAATGCAAACAGTTGCTAATGGCCTACAGTTCCGAAGTGAACTCATTACATAATGTAAAATATTGGCATAATTAGTCTCTTTTCTTACAGAGTCTACTGTATTCCTATCGAGTTTATGGTTTGTCACATGGTAGATATATAGATACATAGTTGCTCATTTTTAATAAGTTAGATGTATGAGGGATTTTTTTCAATAATATTATGAAATCCATTAGTGAATGTATAAAGAGATTTACATAATGGTACCAGTTAAAACACTAAATAAAAAGTAAATAAATTAGACAATGAAATGTGGTGCTGGTGCAAACAAAAATGCACTTAAGAAGGTTACATTCCTTCCCTCCTTTATATACCAAAATATTGACATCAAAGTTTCTGTAGGGTTAACATGGAATTTGCATCAGCCTCGGACTAGAAGACTATATCTTGAACTAGTAACTCATCTTCTCTGAGCCTCAGTTTACTCATCTATAAAATAGGGTTCATTGAACAATAGTACTATTTTGAGGACAGCAGGAAAGGAGATAAGAGATGAAACAAGTCTTAACCAATTCATGGCTTTGTTGTCAGGCCAAGGACAGCTAGCATCCTGAATGTAGGAGCATGTAGACATGAGCTGAATCACAGATTTGGAAGGTTCCTCAGAGGCTATCTCATTCAACAATAAGAATTTCCTCTATAACATACCTAAGAAGAGACCATCCAGCCTTTGCTTGAAGACCTGTCGTGAAAGGAAACCTAGGGCAGCTAGATGGTACAGTGGATGGCACAGGTCCTGGAATCAGGACAACTCATCTTCCTGAGTTCAAATCCAACCTCAGACACTTACTAGCTATGTGACCCTGGGCAAGTCACTTAACCCTGTTTGCCTCAGTTTCCTCATCTGTAAAATGAACTGGAGGAAAAAATGGCAAACCACTCCAGGATCTCTGCCAAGAAAACTGCAAATGGAGTCACAAAGAGTCAGAAACAACTCAACAAAGGTAGACCTTTTCACGCTGAGGTATCTCTAATTGTTAATGTTTTTCCTTACAGCAAGGCTAAATTTGCCTTTTCTGACTTCCATCTGTTCAGCCTTCTGCGAACAGAAAGAATAAATCTGACCTTTCTTCCATTTGATAGACTTTCAAATATTTAACAAGAGTTGTCATGTCTTCCTAAGTCTTCTCTGTTCCCCAAGTCTTCTTTTTTCTTGAACATTTCCATTTCCTTTGACTGATGATTATATGTCATGAACTCAAGGTCCTTCACCATCCCGCTTTCCTTTCTCTGGGCATTACCCAGCTTATCCCTCAGCTCCTAGGGCCTTCTCATCCTAGAACATCCCTCTGCTCCTTTATCCTCCTTATCCCATTGGTAAGTTCTTCCCAGGCACTCCATATTGGGAAGAGGCCCATCCTGCCCATTCCTTTCCCAACTCTGCTTCTGATTCACTGACACCATGTGCCCAAGCTGGTACCTTCCCCTCCACCTTTTCAGTCCTTGTTTGTGTGTTGTCTTCCTCCATTAGAATGTCAGCTCCTTGAAGGCAGAAACCGCTTTACTTTTTGCTCCTATTTGTATCCCTGGCACTTATGTAGTATTCATGTGATCAAAGATCTTCCCCACCCATTCAATAGGCCTCAGGTGGGCTTAGGTGGGAAAGCTTGATCATATCTTTGTTTGTAAGTAGACCTAAAGCCCCTACTTATTAGATGCTAAGCCAATGTGGGTGTGAAGCCCTCAGGACCCTAAGGGGAGTTGCTAGGACCAGAACCAAAGATGTGTGTGCTGAGTTCTAGTCAATCATGAATTCGGCCGATCAGAGACCTGAGTTCTAGCCAACCAGATGTCAGCTAAGACTGTATATAAAGAAAGCCCAGAACTGAGAGCAGCAGAACTGAGAGCAGCAGGATTCAGAAGCAGACATCAAGAAGACATTGAGGCAGCAGACATTGAGGGACATCAAAAGAGACTGCAGAGGGGAGAGTGGAGAACAAGAGAGTTGCAGAGGTCAAAGAGCAGAATCTGCAGAAAGGCTGCAGGAATCAGAATTCAGCTCAAAGAGAAAGAGCAGGAACTCGGAGTCCACAGAGCTGCAAAGAGAGCACTGAGCTGAGAGTTAGGATTCGGGAGTGATTGTTTACAGGAAGGCCCTAGCAGGGGGGGAAGGTTACAAGATCTTGCTGTAATACTGTGTTATAATTTCCTTGTTGCTACATTGAGGTGGGCTTACCAGTTTTGGAATATAATTGCTACTGTATCGAATTGGGGGTATTAGTTGTTGAAGTTGATCCTCTGGAGTCTAAATAAATGTTATACTTCCTCTGCCTTTTACATAGAGAGTTTTTCATACTTCACAATTCCAAACCATTCAGGCATGTTCATGGTCATCCTCCAGGTCATGAATCCTGCCTCACTGATATAACTTAGCACAGTGTCTAGCACATAGTAAGCCCTTAATAAATGTTTATTGCCTGTTTATCTCATTAATGTACTTATTAAAATGTTTTGATTCAAAAGAAATAATTCTCCAGGTGTGATCTGATCAGGTCGGAGTACAACATGACTATCATCTCCCTAATCCTGGTCTGTAGTCCTCTGAATACAGTATAAGATTACATCAGCTAGGTTTTTTTTTTTTGCTGTATTATCACAATATTGATTTATATGAATTTGCAGCCTACTCAAATTCCAATTTTTTTTCAGATAAATTACTTTTCACCATCCCTTCCTGATCTTCTACTTATGAAAGTTTATTTTTTGAATCCAGGTGCAAGATTTTACATTTTTCATGTACCCCTGTTCAATTTCATTTTATTATATTTAGCTCAACTTTTTAACCTGTCAGTTTTTTTATTCTAACTCAATAAATGGCATAATTATGGTTAATTTCAAAAAGTACTCCAATCATAGCCCACAAGTAAATGGCCTACTTTCTGAAAATTCTAAGAATGAATTGTTTAACCTGTAGTCAAAAGAATCATATACACAAAATATCAACATAAATCAATGTGGAAATACCTTAGAATCTAATTACCAAAATATTGACATCAAAGTTTCTGTAGGGTTAACATGGAATTTGCATCAGCCTCGGACTAGAAGACTATATCTTGAACTAGTAACTCATCTTCTCTGAGCCTCAGTTTACTCATCTATAAAATATCGTTCATTGAACAATAGTACTATTTTGAGGACAGCAGGAAAGGAGATGAGAGATGAAACAAGTCTTAACCAATTCATGGCTTTATTGTCAGGCCAAGGACAGCTAGCATCCTGAATGTAGGAGCATGTAGATATGATCTGCAACATACTCTATTTTTAATAAAATCCTGCTCTAATATGACCTAGTCGTGTCAAAGATGTAACCCCAGTTTCTTCAAAGCTATGCCATGTATAGCACCTATTCCCCAGAGTTATTGTAAGGATTAAATCAGATAATATTTATAAAGCATTTAGCACAGTACAGGCACATAGTAGGTACTATATAAATGCTAGCTATTGGCACCAATAGTAGTAGCAGTAGTAGTAGTAAAAGTAGTAGTAGTCGTAGTGAGTATAAGTGCAGGCAGGTACAACTAAACTGGAAAGATTTTGGGTACCTCCCTGAGAATAGATCATATCTGCTATCCCTAAACAAGTCCAGCGATATGAAGGAGAGGCTCAACACTAAGAGATTGGCTGCCAAGTGATGAATTCTTTGGCCATAAGAAACTGTAAAAAACAAATTATTATTTCATAATGTAATGTCTTTAAGTAACTTTTTAAAATTATACAGCCCTAAAGTTTAAATTATTGAAAATCAGATTATTGAGAGCACAACAGTAATATAGTGACCTTTTACCTTTGCTATAGCTCGAAAGGTCACTAGGTTTTATAGACTTTTAGAGTCACTCTTTTGCAGTAATTGTGTACTATATTTCAGTGAAATCAGATGCAGAATGTCAGGAGTGAGAAAGATGCCCCTGTTTAATTTTTCCTCTGCATTTTTTAGATTGAAGGTCAGAACAATTCGTATTCTTAGGCATTCATGGCACTACAAGAAACATTTCCCTGATCAGTAGTGGAATTGTTGAAGGACCAAACTGAGCTGCTTAATGCATCGAAAAGGTTCTGCTGCACCCTCTTGTAGCAATTCAGAGCCTGCACCGTGAGATCCATCTGCAATGTTATACAAGTGGAGTATACATGTCATAGAGTATACAAGTAAAGGACATGCCAGTTCCTTTTTTAAACTCTTAATGCTGATATTGTTCTAGAGTAGGGGTTCTTCACACATTTTATATTGTGTACCCTTTTACCAATCTGGTGGAGCCTATAGACCGCTTCTCAGATTAATGTTCTTAAATGCATAAAATACACAATAATTACAAAAGAAGCCAATTATATTGAATTTGTTGTTCAGTTGTATTTGATTCTTTGTGACCTCATTTGGGGTTTTTTTGGAAAAGATACTGAAGTGGTTTGCCATTTCCTTCTCCAGCTCATTTTACAGATGAGGAACTGAGGCAAATAGGGTTAAGTGATTTACCCAGGGTCACATAGCTAGTAAGTACTAAAGCCAAGTTTGAACTCAGGTCCTGTTAACTCCAGGCCTGTTGCTCTTTCCATTGTGCTGCCTAGCTACCCAGTATACAGATATCAAAAATATTTTTCAAAAATTCATAGATACCCTAAAATCTTTTTTTAAATTTCCTTTTTAATTGATTTCTTTTGCTTTTACTCATATACATTTTATAATATATCCTTCCTCATTCCCTTACCCAGCAAGCCATCCTTTGTAACAAATATTTTAAGAGGAAGAAAGCAGTATAGTAAAACTTTTATCAACAATTCATTTCTCTCTCTCACCTCCTCATGTACTGAAAAAAAAAGGACATAAGAAAAAACAAGAGAGAGAGAGAAGAAAGGAAGGAAGAAAAGACCCCAGGATCACATAAGTACAATCAAGCCAAAAAAGTTTCCTCCATTGGTCATATCTAAAAATGAGTTTCTTATTATGCATATCATTCTATTATCTCTCTGATACGAGGTAGTGACTGTTCTCTATCAGTCCTCTGGAATCATCATTTTCATTTAGTTGATAAATTCTTAAGTCTTTCAGAATTCTTTGTTTTTCCAATATTGATGCTAAAGTATACATTGTTCCTCTGGTTCTGCTCATTTCACTCCTCATCAGCTCATACCAACCTTTCCTTGTCTCCACGAAATTGTTTTTTTACTCATTTCTTCCAACACCACCCTCAACTTTGTCCTCTCCCTAACCCACATCTAATCAGTTGCCAAATCCTGTCAATTATACCTTTACAACATTTCATATATCATTGTCTTCTGTCCACCCATAGTCATCATTCTGATTGCTACAAACAATGGTGAAATTGGTATTCCTAAGACACAGGTCCAACCATGCCATTCTCATGCTCAAAAATGTTCATGGTCCTTATTACCTTTAGTATTAAATGTAAACTCCTCAGCCTGTAACTCAAAGCCCACCACAAGCTGGCATCCTCTTACCTTTTCCAATTTATTTCACATTACTCCTTTTCAAGCATTGTGCCTTCACCCCAACTACCAGCAACTCCTCCAATAACACATTTTATCTCTCTCTTCCCTGAATTGCACAGCCTTATTTCCCATGTGTGGAATGCACTCCCTCCTTACCTTTGCTCTTTAGATTCCTTACCCTCTTTGAAACTCAACTCAAGGATTTCTCCAAGATGTCAGATTTGACCTGCTCCCCACTCCACCCAGTTATCAATATTCTTGCTCTCTTCAAAATAATCCAATATTTACTTATGTGTATACATATAGAATGTAAGCTTCTTGAGAGAAGACATTGCTTTGATTTTGTCTTTTATCTTCAGAGCATATACAGTACCTGGCACCTAGTAGGGGCTGAATAAATGTTTGTTGAATTGAATTCAATATAAACTAAATTCTTGAATATTCTTATTCATGTTCACACTTGATCCATGACTATCACTAGATAAGTAACACTGAACTTGTGTATTAATGAAATATATTAAAATATTTTCAGACCCTTTTTGAATTGCTACTCAAAAAATCCATATTTTTAAGTAGCTAGCATGCATCAATAAAGTATTCATGCAGCTTACCACAATATGGATTTTGATCCTGTGGCCCTCTACTGAAAAAAAAACTTGGATGTCCTCCTCTAGGGACATCATGGTACAACAGGCACATCTCTGATATTTTCAAGTTCCTGCCTTGGAGCATTATTTATATAGAGAAATCAAATGGGTAAAATGTTTCTGTCTAGTCCAATCACTCCTCCATTTGTCAAGATTCATGCTGCCTATGCCTTTAAGAGGCAGCACACAAATAAAAAAAAAATGGGCAGTGAGTCTTAACTGCCAACTAACACTTAGAATCAGAGGCTCATAGGACCAGAGAGCTAGAGGTGGAACTCACTTAAATTCAGCCTATTCCCATTCCTGATCCTTGCTTAGATCATATTAGCCACAACCCAATTCTCCTGATCATGTTTCAAGGATCACCCTCCATCATCTTCACTCAACTCTCCCATCCTCTTCCCACCACCAAGAAACAAACAAAAAACACGAAAGTATTTATTAAGAGCTTACTATAAGAAGTGATCAAAAAATATGAACAAACAGTTTTCAAAAGGAAAATTGTGAACCATTAACACCAATATGAAAGATTGCTTCAAATCCCTAATAATAAGAGAAATGTGACTCAAAACCACCCTGAGGTTTCATCTAATACCCAGAAAATTGGCAAAGAAGGCAAGAGGAAGAAACAATCAACATTGGAGAGGTGGTAGAGAGACAGGTACATTAATGCATTGTTGTTGGAGCTGTGAATTGGAACACCACTATGGAAACAATTCGGAATTATGCAAATAAAATGTCCATACCCTTTGTCCCAGAGATTCTACTGCTAAGTATTTAACACGAGGAGATGATTGACATAATATAAAAAAAATTTTATATATATAATATGGTAGCAAACAAAGGGAACCGAAGTAAAGGTTCATCAATTAGGGAATGGGGGAAGAAAGAAAGGAAATAAGCATGTATGTGGTGACTACTCTGTGCCAGGCACTGTGCTAAGCACTTTTATAAGTATTATTTCATTTTATTCTCACAACAACCCTGAGAAATGTGATTTATTATTTTATGATTGAGGAAACAGAGGCAAAAAAAAATAGGTTAAATGCCTTGCCCAGGGTCTCATAGCTAGCATCTGAGGCTGAATTTGAACTCACATCCTCCTGACTCCAGGGCTCACACTCTTAGCAGCACCTGCTTCTCCAAATTGTTATGAATCATCTAGGCTGATGAATACAGAGAAGCACAGAAATGCCCACATGAACTGATACAGAGTGAAGTAAGTAGAGCCGAGGAAACAACATATACAATAATTACAAATGGTGGAAATGGAAGTAGCAAACAGTAGCAAACATTTAAATAGCACTTCCTATGTGCCAGGCACCGTGCTAAACCCTTCACAACTATTATCCCATTTTACCTTTAAAACAACCCTAGGAGGTAAGTTCTATTATTATCCCCATTTTACAGATGAGGAAACTGAGATTAAGTGCCCAAGGTCACCAGGCCAATAAATATCCGAGGCCAGATTTAAGCTCAGGTCTTCCTGACTAGAGGCCTGACCCTCTAGCCAACATGGCACCCAGCTGTCCAACACTTAGGAAAGAACAGCCACAAAACAACCAAAACCAAATATTGGATAATTACAAAGACTGTATTTGTCAGGGTCCATAGCTGTGGAATAGTGCATATAATGTCAGATTTTTTTCAATGTATTTATCTATTTTACTGATTACTTTCTTTTAAAAATATTCTTTGTTATAAAGGGGTGATTCACCGGGACGGAACAGACAGAAGTATACAGAAGGGAATCTAGGCTATGTACAAACAAAAGATATTTTTAAAAATAGGATTTTTTTAAGAGCTTACTACAGGCCTGGGGCTGTAGCTGTGGGATTGCGAAAGAGGTTTCGACACAGTTTTTCATAGATCATTGAATGAAAGAGCTGGAAAGGGACTTAGCATCTTGCCCAACCTCTCTTCTTTTACAGATGAGGAAGAAATAAAGGTTCAGAAAAGTCAGTTAACTTCTAAAGTCACACAAAGGATTAATGATGGAGTCTGAACTATAACCCAGGTTGAGGAGTGAAACATACACACATGAACCAGAGAAAGAATGATCTATAAAGCAGCATGTTGTTTGGTTTGCTTCCTTTCTCTTTCCCATTTCTGGCTGGAGGATAACCCTCTATGCCCTCCCCTGTGAGAGGGAATCCAGAATCCCTGTTCCACTCCAACTCTCTTGCCCTTTAACCTCTTTCTAATTTTGGTGGGCCACATTTCTCCACCATCATCCCAACCCTAGCCAAATGTAGATGGCTGCTGTTACTGCTTGGAGGAGCAGAGAGGTTCCAACTATAATCCTTCCTGTAAAATGAAAGACCACTAGGACAAATCATCTGCCACACTACTGTACGCTAAAGTCCACCAAGCCTTACAAGCTATTCTGACTCTGTAACCTCCAAATCCATATGACCTGCTCGTACACATCAAACCCTTCCACCCTCCTGACAGATCTACTTTCCTAAATGTGTTTTTTTCCCCATAATTAAAATGTGATCTCCACAAGAGAAAGGTCGCTCTCACTTTCCTATCTGTATCCCCAGCACTGTATCAGTAATTAAGGTGGGACTTTCTAACACTGTTTTCTCTTTTAGCACTTATTTAATCATTTGCCCTTGAAGAGTCTGGCCTTTGTCTCTTTGATTGGATCGGGAGTCTTTGATGACCTCCTTGCCTCAAGGGAAAGCGTAGTTTGCAGGGGTTTGAGTCACATGTTTTTGATGCCAGAGGCTTTTAGGTCATGTGGTTTTGAGTGGAATGTTGTGACACCCTTTGACCCTGAACAGGATATATAAACCCAGAGATTTACGGTTTCCCTTGGGGCTCTCACTCATTGCAAGAGTGTCAGTGTGGAGACTCTGGGTAGCTGTTAAGGAGCCCCCCCACCTTTGAAGAAACCCAGATGTTTTGTTTGGGGGCTCTCAATGGAAGAGTGGCATGCCACTTGAAGAGACTCTGGGCAGCCGTTAAGAGCCCCCGGGCTTGTAAATCCAAATGGTGGGACTTTGTTAAACCCTGGTAACTATGAATTGAGATTTGAATCAGACAAAGTCTGTCCGTTGATGTTTGTAATTTGTATTTGCTCTGAAGTTCAGAGTGCTGGCTTTTCCTTCTGAACTAAGTGAATGATATTTGTATGTATGATTAAAGTGAGATTGTTAACCCCTTGAAGTTACTTTCCTTAGTAAAGGAGATCAAAAGAACCTGTGTTAGCAGCCTTCTGTGTGCTGGTTGTGGTTAGTCTTACACAGCCACAGTAGCTGCTAGCAGATTGTTGCTACAAGCATATACATAGTACCTGGCACAAAGTAAGCCCTTAATAAATGGATTTTCATTCATCCGTAGAATCATAGTCTAAGAGGGCCAAGGTCTCCCATTGCATGCTGAGCCATCTCCAGTCATCCTGATGAATATCTGGCCACTGGATCCAGATGGCTCTGGAGGAGACAGTGAGGCCAGTGACCTTGCACAGCCCTCCCTCACTCAAATCAAAGTCAACTGCAAGACATGTCATCACCTCCCTGATGTCATGGTTCTTCTTCTAGAACAAAGGACAAACACACACAAGATTTAAACCCAAAAGAGACTTTAGAAGTTATTGAATCTAGCCCCATAATTTTGCAGAGAAGGAAAGTGAGGCACAGAGTATTTAAGTGATTTATTTAAAGTTACACAGCTAGTAACTGAGAGAGGATTTGAAGCTGGCCTTCTTTAAGTCAATTGCTCTTGTGTACTGTCTCATTCACACATACAGTAAGTGATATGAGGGATTCATAAGGGCAGAGACTAGCGTTCTGCTGGTTTTGTCCCAGACTATGTCAAGTCAGCAAGCGTTTACTAAGTGCCAGCTATGTGCTGGGCACTGTTCGAAGTACTGGGGATGCAAAGAAAAGCCCAAAACAGTCCTTTCCCTCAAGGAGCTCACAATCTCACATTGCCTTAGGCAAGCATCAACCTTTCTAAAGCAACCTTGTGCTTTCTCATCTGTAAAATGTGGATTGGAACAGCACTCCCAGGATTCAAATGAGCTAATGGATGGAAAGCGCTGCCATTGTCTGGTACACCTTCAATGTCAGCCTTACCTTGCGCAAGAATATACAGACCCTGTCTTCAGATAGGAGGCTTTCCAAATGAGATGTACGTGTGTGTGTATGTGTGTGTGTGTGTGTGTGTGTGTGTGTGTGCCTGCGCATGTGGATGCACACCCAGGAGAACACAATGCACACTTCTTGCCAGCAAACTAGGCAGATCAATCACAGCTTCTATCCTGCCTTGACAGACATAGCATTTTAGGGCCTAGATAAACAATGGATACTTTTTAATTTGTAAGTGACAGAATGAAGAATATTGTGGATTTTCCCCACCAGACTGTAACAATATTAAGGTAAATCAAATTTTGCACCTCATTTATTTAACAATGTCGTTTTTTAGTTGCTATGGGTTTTTTTTTAGCCTCCCAGAATACCAAGCTGCACAAATTCCACAGAACTTATTTCTAGAGAAAAAAAAATGGTTAGCACTTGAACACTTAATTAGAATTGGTTACGCTTCTTTTCTTTTATTAAGTGATAATTTATGAAAGACTACTTGAAGTTCGTCTAAAGCACTGCCTTTGGAAAGACTGAAGCAAGGGAATATGTAATCATAATGTAATGTAATCAGAATATTTAATTAACATGTAATCATTAAAAAAAAGTCTCATGGCATTAGTGTCCAAAAGTCAACAACAAGAATCTGTTTAAAGGGCAATATAGAGAAGCCTCATAATAATGGCATTAATGTGGAATTTTATTTACTAAATCATTTTTCTATTTCAAACAGGGATAAAAAAGAACCTGGGCTAGGACTGAGTAAATTGGGGAGACGGCTGCCTGGCCTGGAGTTTTAAACACAAGTTGGGGCCAATCTACTCACATTTATTCCCACAATTTCTTTCTCCTCTTGCTTCTTCTCCTTCTCTACTCCTCCTCTTTTCCTCTTCCTCTTCCGCCTCCTCCTCCTCTTCTTCTTCTTCTCCTTCTTCTTCTCCTCCTTCTCCTCCTCCTCTTCCTCCTCCTCCTTTTCCTCCTCCTATTCCTCCTCCTCCTGTTCCTCCTTCTTCTTTCTTTTTCTCTGCTGCTGCTGCTTCCTCTACATTTTTCTTGGAGGGGGAGATTTCCAGTGTGATTCCTTTTTCCACCAACACAGATGGCAACTATCTATGCTTTAAGTCATATTCTTCATCTATTTAGCTGTTCCCCTAATAGTGTACATTTATACTTTTTTCCAGTTTTTTTTGCAATTATGAATAATGCATCTGGGAAATATTTTATTACAAATTTTCCCAGATTTTAAGTTCAGGAAAGTTTTTATATGACTAAAAAAAGCACCACTCAATGATTCAAGCTTCACAGGATTTCTGGTATCATGGGGTTGTTCAAGGAGGACACTTTTGGATGCTTGTTGAACGCTTTTCAGGGTTGCTCATCCACCTTTGGTGTCCACCTGAATCAACCAACTCTCACCTGTGGCTCCATGAAACCATATTACACGCGGTAGCCACACCTCAGTAAACCATCTCAGCAGATGGGTTAAATCAGGTTGAGGGTAACCGACAGGCCTCAAACCCTTTGGTGAGTTAGTGGGGTGTCTACCTCATACATGTGAAGACTTCTCCCTGTGGAATGGGAGGATGAGAACAACTGGTTCCAATGGCCAGGAAGGAGGCTAAAACAGGTGCCGTGGAGCTTAGAGCATGGTCAGATATTAAAGACTCCAAGAACATCCACTGTATCCCTGACCATCACCACTCATCTTAACCTTTGTCTTGCCACTGGACTTCCGATGACTAAGGAAGAGAGAATGAGGCTGAGGACTTTGTGCAACTTTGCCTCACTTAAATCCAATTCACATGCAAATCAAGAGATCACCTGCGATGTCATTGGCCCTCTTTGAAAATGAAGGACTGACAACAACAACAACAGTATCATAGATTAGAACTGGGAGGAACTTGGAGCTTGTCTAGCCTAATTCCCTCATTTTACAAGACGAAACTTGTCTCAGAGAAATAAAATAAATAGATAATAAACAGAAAAACTTGAATTTGAACACAGGTTTTGTGACCCTAAATATAATCTTCTTTCCCCTATACCTCCAGTCTCTCTGACCTTGGGTTTGTCTTTAGACAACAGTCTGTTGTTTTGGGTTTTTTGGTTGCAAGGCAATCAGGTTTAAGTGACTGGCCCAGGGTCACAAAGCTAGTAAGTATCAAGTGTCTAAGGCTGGATTTGACCTCAAGTCCTCCTGACTCCAGAGCCAGTGCTCAAGCTTTTCAAGTTTTATCATTTCAGCCAGAGCCCTGGATTTTCTAGCCTAACCTTCAAGAACTAAGGCTCACCTCATTTCGGTAAGCCTTTGAGGGGGCGGAGCCAAGATGAAAAGAGGAACTCACATGAAACAAATATTTGTTTTTAAATACTGTCTTAATACCCAATCATTCCATTGCTGTAAATATACTCTGAAAGTGTTATCAAAAACAAACAAGAAAATCATGAAACACTATAATGCAATTAGGACCAAAAAAATGTGAGGTAGATCATGAAATCCAGAAAGACTTTTACAAAATAAGACAAAGCAAGAAAAAAAAGAATCAGAAAAACAGAATACTCACTAACTTGGACCATATATGGGTAAAAGTAAATGAGACTAAAAGGACCAAAGAGTCCTGATGGAGACCTACAGGGAGCAACTGAAACCATGTTAAGATTCAGATATGGAATTAATTCATTTAAATGAAAATAGTTATAAAGGAAATTTAATCAGTTGTGGTACTGTTTAATATGAAGTAAAATATAGTATTTGTTTGGGAAAAAAAGAAAAAGAAAACTCTCAGCATACCTTCTTAGAGACAGAGCCCTGTGAGAATAGAGGCGTTTGGGACTGATTCATACGTATCATCAAATTCAAAATTAAAATAAACACACATGTTAGAGAATCCTTCAGTAGTGAACAAATTCTCTAAGCTGGTCTAATAACTGAACATTTTCTGTTGACACTATTACTGATCTGAACTTCCTTATAAGAAATGGATCTAGGAATACACCCATATTATTCTAAAATTCAGATGAAAAATTAAAAAAACAGGGAGCGTGGTATTGTGGAAAGATCCCTGGATTTGATGTTAGAAAAAAGCTGGTAGACTAAGAACTTATTTTAGAGTAATGATTGTTTTTTTTTCCTTTAAATCCCTAGCACATGTAGGCCCACAAGACAGAATGAGCCACCAGCCGGGCTACCTTTTCCCTTGCCTTTCCTTCCCTCCTCTGTGATACTGGGCTGCTCAAAGGGATGAGGGTGGCCAATGTGGATGATCTAGAGGTCACTAATCACAATCCTTCCAGGGAGATGGAGCACCTCAGGCCTAACCATCTACCCTACCTACCACTGTGACCTCTGGTCTTTCCTACTGCATTTGCATCCTCCAGATACCCTCCAGGAATTGCATTTGACTTGTGGATGAACCTTAAGGATCCCTGGGCCTTCCCATCCATTTCACTGCTGAACCTTCAGGATTGTAAGCCATCCATCCTAGTCAACCTGCAGCTGAACTCAATTGTAGTGCCTCCCTCCCTACCCCCAACCCTAATAGAGGCTGGTTATTTTGAAAGCAACAACTGTCTTATAGTATAAGCTTAAAAAATGCTTTTACATTCATTCATTTATTCATTCATTTGTTCCTGGTAAATACTTAATAAATATTTGTTGATTGATCAATTAGTTGGGTCCAAACCCCAGCTCTACTCCTTGTAACTTATGTGACCTTGGGCAAGTCACTGTTCTCTGCACCTCAGTTTCTTCCTCTGTTAAATTGGGGAGGGAGTTTTGGGTTGGATTTTTAAAGATTTCAACTCTCTTTCAGCTTGATCTATGATGCTTTGAAAGGTCCTTCCGAGGTCCTGTCATATACACTAATCACTCCACTGAATTACACCTCAACATGGCATGGAGCTAAGCCTGTGTTCTCAAAGACTATTCCTGTGGTGTGGGAGTTCTGCTCAGTCCTGCTAACTTGAAAGCCTTTCAGCTCAGGCCAAGGAAGGGAGTATATGTCATATGAGGATTAACCTAGCCAAGTTCAGGAGGTGCATTGATAAAAGGACCACGAGGTGATACGTTTTCAGCCCCAGCAATCTACAAATATTGTCTCCTAAGGAAGAAAGGGGTGGTGATCTGTGAATTGTCAGTGGAGGGTATGTCACACAGAGATGGAATTACAAATCCTTAAATTGTTAAAGTAAGTATACAACGGAAATCTTGGTGTTTGGGAACATCCAGATAATTGGCCAATTTTTTTTTCACTTTGTGACCAGATCTTTGGGGCTATATAGAAGAGTCTCTGATGAACTTTCCCTTGCAATAATAATAAAAATAATGATAATGTTTTTATAGAGCTTACTATGTGCCATATAAATATTTGAACATAATTGGCCTATATTATACTAGTTTTGTCACCCTAGGCAAGTCACTTAACCTCCCATTTTCTGTCTGTAAAACAGAACTTGTCCTTTCCAGTAAACTAGGAACTTTCCAGTTATTCAGTAATGTTCCTTTTTTAAAGCCAAAAATGAGAAGGTTATTTTATGGATGTACCCTAGACACTGTTTTGGAAAAGATGCTACATTCTTCGGATCATTATTTCATCAATTCTTCTAGTGTTTTTAGAAGAATCAAGGCTCCTCCTAAAGTCTCTCTCACATGTCCAGGCAATGGTCAGTTACATTTAAGCTATCAAGTCTCCCATATTGTTCTCCCGTTCTCTTTAAAAACTTGCATTTCCTTAAAAAATGTGAAGAGAAATTCTCATGTCTTTTCAATACATATTTTAGTATTTTTTTAATCTTTAAAATGATTAAAAGAAGACTCGAAAACAAATCTATCCCTTGGCAATTTGATTTGTAGGCAATAGAGAACAAAGTTTTACAAATTGAGTACTTTTAAATAAATCATAATTAATTAACTATGCAAATATATCAACGAAACTTGGCTACACAGTTAGATGACTAATTACAGTTCAGAAAGGTTGGAAATTGTAATACTTTTTTTAAGCTTGGTTAATATAACGCTATAATTGGGGTTGCTTTGATCATTGAGAATGTCGGAGCCAATATTTTTTCAAGCTTGGCAGATTTTGAAATCATATGGTTTATGAGTTCTAAACTCTTACTGAAGTGGAGCCAATCCAATGAATTGGAGACAAGAGACCTAGTTTCTAGTCTTACTTATGCCACTAACCAGTTACAAGAGCAAATTACTTTACCTTTGAGCCTTGGTTTCCATATCAGCAAAATGAAATTACTTCTGAAGTATCTAAGGCTAAACAGAATTGTTTTTACTTACACAAAAAGCTATATTAACTTATACTAATATAGAAATACTGTACATGTATTACATATGTATATGTAAATACCTATGTGTACGTACATATACATGTGCATATATGTATATATGCATAGTGCTATCTTTTGTTAGAACATTGGACTGCAGATCAAGAGGTCCCCGATTCAAATCCAAATGCCCCTTATCACCTGCCTTAACTTTTAGTCACTCAAACTGCTCCTGGAAATTTCACTCCCTCTTTCTTCATCCCTACCTTAATGAGCCTCCTGGCAGACAGAAGGGCCTGTTCACAACCTCCCAGTTACTTTTCTCTGAAGTCAAGTTCACCCTTATGAATTCCTGCCAAATCCCAAACTCTCTAGCCCATCTTTAAGATCTCTCTAGTGCCTTCAAGAGGGGAGATCAAATCAATTTGATGGTACCAAACAATGATTAAACTCCTCCTTTGTGCAGACAGCATTATGCTAGGTGCTGGAGAATATCCAAAGTTTAGTTAAGACAGTCTTACTGTGGAGATAGAACATTCTTTTACATTTGAAATAACATAGCAGAAAAGGAATGGCATTTTCTAGCTATTCTCATCCTATATGCTCTAGAATTCTAACATCCCTGCCTTCCTTCCTAGGCTAAATTTCACAAAAATAATCAAGGTGACTTTTATTCCAAGCCATCAATTCACTTTTTTGGTCCTAATGAGAAGTCACGCTTTAAAATGGTTGCCCAAATGTCCGATGGAAGTTTTTCATAAGCAAGCATAACAATTAATCAGTCAACAAATATTTATGAATGTTCTATGTCAGGCATCGTACCATGCCCTGGGCTTACACATAGAAAAACAAAACAGTCCCTGTCCTCAAGGAACTAACATTTAGCTAACAGAGAATGAGAACATATTAGTCCCATTTAGATTTGAGGGAGCAAAGGAGAAGTAAGAAGAGAAATATTGACACTCACTAATTCCTGACAGTTTAATTCCAGTTGTAAACTAAAATGACTTAAGCAAGCACCCCTCATGTGATTGGTTCCTTTCATGGGGAGGAGAGATAGATTTCTTGTGGAAGAAATGCTATGATTTGCCCTGTAGGTACTTATGTAGACCTGTGACCATCAATGGAAATCCATCATACAATGTTGAAGGTTACAAACCATACCCACTCATATATTGAATGTCCTCCCACTGGAGTCCTTCCTCAACTTCTCTTAATATTTAATTGATACTAATGGAAGATGTGGGCTCAGTCAGTTTATTCCTAATTCTTGTTACTTGTTTGGTTCATCTGTTTTTTCTAGTCATAAATTTCTCCAATGGCATCTTTTATACATTTTGCTGTGCAATTTTTTATTTGTAACTCATTGCAGCCTGCTCATACCTACCATTCATCCCTCATTACCCTTTGGGTAATATTCAATTTAAATCCTTTGGAGGCCATGTTTTTCCATGACCCTTAAGCCTACAATATTATAGGACTATAGGATCATAGATTTAGAGCTGGAAAATAATTTTGAGGTCATTGAATCCAATGCCTTATTTTAAAAATAAGGAAACTGAGCCCAAGAGAGTTTAAGTGACTTGTCCAGGGTCACACAGCCAGTAAGGGCCTGAGGCAGAATTTGAATCTGAGTCCTCCTGACTCTAAAGCCAGGCCTCTCTACTGTATATCCTAGCTGCCAAATAAGAATTAGAATTTGCTTATGTAAGTAAGAAATTACTTTGGAGGAGCAAAGAATCAAAGTATATGTTGTCTCTCCTAATGTAGACCTCAGTCCTCCACACCTTTTGTATGATCCTCGTGCAGGCTTTCCTATAAATCCTCCTGAGTGTAGATATTCAATGAATGCAATGAATCCAATGAACAAGGCAGCTAGGTGATACACTAGGTAGAGTACTGGGCCTAGAGTCAGGAAGACCTGAGTTCAAATATGGTCTCAGACACCTCCTAGCTGTGTGACCCTGGGCAAGTCACTTAACGCTGTTTGCTTCAGTTTTCTTATATGTAAAATGAGCTGGAGAATGACAAACCATTCCAGTATCCTTGCCAAGAAAACACCAAATGGAGTCGCAAAGAGTCAAACATGACTGAAATGGCTGCACAACAACCAATGAATGCCCTGAAAGCCTTCTTCCAGTTATTTTAACTCAGGAATGTCATCTCACCACTTGTATGATCCATCATTCTTATTCCATGACCGACCCACCTCCTTTTCCAATTATACATATAAATAATCCAATTATAAATAAAATCCAATTATATAATCATATAGCATATATTATGTTACATATTGTATATATTATTATATTTTATGTATCCACTTGATAATTTTTGTACTGTTTCAATGCGGTAGCATCTTTGCGAATATGCTAGAGCCTGCTTACATCCACAGTGTGTCATTCCATTGCCTTCTGAGTTGTTTGTAATGTTAATTCCTCTAAGATTCTGGTACTCCAGGATTAACAGCCATATGGCATCATATCACCAGGAGAATACTAGTGTGAAAGTGTTGGGCTTTTATAGCAGTAAATAGTTTGGGGTCTTCAAAAGCACTACATTTTACATAGGCAATATAGACCAGACTCCTTCTAGTGCTCAATAATGATTGAACTGAGCTTAATTAAGAATCCAGTCCATGGCAGTAATGTGCTTTTCACAGAGCCACAGAATCAAAAAAATTCAGAGGCTGGAAGAGATCTTACGGTTGTTGTCGCAGTTAAGTCATTTTTCAGTGCAACTGGAGCTCTTTGGGCGGCCCTCTATCCACTGCACCACCTAACTGCCCACAAGATCTTATAGATGATCTGAAATGACACTCTGATTTTTCATATAAGAAAACTGAGGCCAAGTCCCTGAAGCCACACTCAGTGTCAGAGCCAGGATTAGAACCCAAGTTTACAAATGTCCAACTATGCTTTTCATAGTCTGTCAGGAGCCTGAAGGGGAAAAGAATAATTGGTTACAAGGGTAGGTTGAAAACAAGGAGAATCATGGAAGCTAAGAAATTAGAGAGCATAGGTATTAGCACAATTTGGCAGGCTTGGATACGATTTTGGAAGCTTCTTCCTTTCTCTGGCTCATAATCCCCACCTAGGAAACTCTAGGAAACTCCAAGAAACATGTGCATGATACTCTCCAGTATATGGAAAGACTCTCCATTTGCGAGTACAGAATTCCTAATATTAAAAAAAGAAGATGCTGTTAAAAAAAAAAAGGAAAACAAAATGGTACCTAAAATAGAAGCTGAGGAAAAAGGAAACTTTCTAATAGATCTTCTAAAAATCTCTTGTAAATTCCCAGACAAACATGGTTCCAAATATAGAGGCCTTCACCTCTGTAGTTCCCAGTGACTCTCAGAAAGTGATACCATTCTTCATTCTCTATTGTAGGTCCTCTACTTCCACTTTAAAACCAGCAAGCAATTCTCATAGATTTCAGCAGCGCTGGCAATCCTCTCATTTTCTGGTCATTGCTTTCATTATGCATCATTGTATTTTGGCCAAGAAAAGATCAAACCATGTGAAAGTTTTCTCTGTCACTGACTAGAGTCTTTAAAGATGGAGGGCTCCCAGGAAACTTCCCAGTCTGGAGGTTTCCCCTTTGTGTGTTGTCTTCACACATTCGCCCTTCCTAATATGTGCCAAAGACTCCTTTTCATAGGATTCTCATACCTATCCACTAATGAAAATTGAAACAAAAATCAGTAGGAAGTATCAGCTTGGAAAAGGTGGAGCAGCTATGATCTAATAGAAACAGCTCTCCAACAGGGGGTCAAATGTCCCTAGGTTATAGTCTCTGCCAGTAAATATCCTGCATGACCTAGACTTCTCAGATCCTCCCTGTATTTCTGCAACCACTCTAATTCACCAAGCATTCGTTATATCAAAATGAGGTGAACTAGAAGATATCTGAGGGCCTTCCTTTTTTTTTCCTTTTTGGAGGGGGAAAGACAGGGCAATTGGGGTTAAGTGAGTTGCCCAAGGTCACACAGTTAGTAAGTGTGTCTAGTGTCTGAGGTCCAATTTGAACTCAAGTCCTCCTGACTCCAGGACCAGTGCTCTACTCACTTCGCCACCCAGCTGCCCCCTGAGATCCTTTCTTAATCTAAAAGTGTATGATTCAAGACCAAGTGGTTCCTAAATTCCCCTCTTTCACCACAATCCTATCAGCAGACATTAATTCAATCAGCAGCAACAGCAGCTAGGTGGTGCAGGGAATAGAGAGTTGGGTCTGGAGTCAGAAAGACCTGAGTTTAATCTGACCTCTGACACTTACTAGCTATGTGACCCTAGGCAAGTCACTAAACCCCTGCTTGCCTCAGTTTCCTAATCGATAAAATAGAAATAATAAAAGCATTTACCTATGAAATGAGAGGATAATTTTAAAATACTTAGCACAGTGCCTGGCACATAGTAAACATTATGTAAATGTTAACTATTTTTATCTCTTTGCAGATGATGCCCACATATATATGCCCAACCCTAGTTTCTCTCTATTACTGCATTACTGTCCTTACAATCACCCAGTTTACCATCTTAAAGTCTTCTTTGCCTCCTCACTCTGCCTCTTTTCTCCACAATATCCAATCAATTGTTACATCTTGCCAATTCAACTCCCTCAAAATCTCTTGCATGCAAGCCCTTATCTCCACTCCCATGGGCATCACACTAGAATACCGCCCATCACCTTGGGCTCTTATAGGCAAGCTGTCACCTTTTCTTGCCACTTTTCAGCCACCAGCTCTATGCTTCCTTGTACATGTAGCCCACATGTTTTCTATTTCCCCTTCATGTGTTGTCTTCCTCCGTTGGAATGTAAGCTTCTTGAGGGCAGGGTCTGTCATGTTTATATCCCCAGTGCTTAGCACAGTGACTAGAACATAGCAAGCATTTAATAAATGTCCTACCTATCTGTTTTATACATATACAATATATATATACCCACACACATATAACAGCTACATATTAGTAGGCTAGGCATACACACACATAACAAATATATATTAGTAGGCTATCATTATTAATAGTATTATTAGGAGGCTAATCATACACACACACATATATATATATATACATATTATATATGTATTAGTAGGCTATTGCAATAAGGCATATGTATGCAAAGGGCAGTCAAGTGGTATAGCAGATAGAGTACCAGGCCTGGAGTTAGTGGGACTTATTATCCTGATTTCGAATGTGGCCTCATGACCCTCAGCAAGTCACTTAACCCTGTTTGCCTCAGTTTTCTCATCTATAAAATGAGCTGGAGAAGTAAATGTCAAACCACTCCAATATCTTTGCCAAGAAAACCCCAAATGGAGTCATGAAGAGCCAGACATGACTGAACAACAATAACAACATACGCATGCAATAATGCATACATATGCATTACTGTAATAGCCTCCTAAATGTTCTCCTTGCTTCCAGTCTCTTCCTTCTCCATTTGACACTCCATATGGATGCCAAAGTGCCATTGCTAAAGCATTGGTCTGACAAAAAGCCTGGTAACTCCCTATTGGCTCTAAGAGCATTTGGAAAAGCCCCTATTAGCATTTCAAGCCCTTCAAAATCTGGCTCCAGCATTATTATAACATTATTCCCCTTCACAGACTATGGTTCAGCCAAACTCCACCTGGCAATAGCGTACACTTCCCAATCCTGCCAAACTTGCTATTGTTCCTACACAACAACCCATTTCCCACCCCCTGGACTTTGCATTGGTTATCTATCCTCCAGGCCTGAAATGTACTCCTTCTCAGCTCTCCACTTTTTAGAATCCCCAGCTTCCTTCAAAGCTCAGATCTAGTGTCTCTTCCTACCACAGAAGGTCTTACTTGGTCCTTCCAGCTATTAGTCCCATTCCCCCCCCCCAAATATTGACATATAGACATATGACACATGTGTGTATGTGTATATATATATATATATATATATATATATATATTTGTGTGTGTGTGCATTTTGTTTATATTTTTTTCATTTATTTATAGGTATACCTGTTTTATCCTTCTACTCCCCCAATAGAATGTAAGTTTTTGAGGGAAGAAATGGTTTCATTTTTACTTTTATATTTCCAGCACCTAGAATAGTGCTTAATAAATTTTGATTTGATAGATCTTTGATTGATAGATTGGTTGGTCAGTCTATTGACTTCTAATTTCAAAATTCCAGGATGTTAGAGCACTTTTTATTTGGAATAGATGGCTCTGAAATAGTCGTAATCTCCCCACCTTTCCCCAAAATAAGTTCCCAGATATTTTTGGTTTGGCTGTGCGCACATTTTCTGCTGTGATTTGGAATGATCCTTCTAACTCTGATGACTATTACGGACACATTAGTTTTGTTTTTTTAATTATACTTCCATTTGTCACATCAACTGGGTGGTCAGGCAGGAAACTGTGAAAAGCAATACAAAACCTGAAAATTATTGCTATCCATTAGTTTTTGTCAACCTTTTTCAGGTATTTATACCCCATTTTGTGTTTTGATTATTTGAGCCAAATGGCCTTTGAAGGGGCAAAAGACCTTTTAAAAATTTAACCTCTCTGGCCTGCAGTTTCCTAGCTAGATCAATAAAAGGGTTCACCTAGTAAAATGTAGGGTCACCAAGATCACAGTTTCATTTTTGTGCTTATATCTCCAGGGCTATTCACATAGTAGGTACATAATAAATGTTTGCTAAAACAAAATTAACGCAATCAGATGAGCTATAAGGCCTCTTCTTGTTCTAAGTCCTATGATGCTATGAAAATAATCACAATACAAATACTGATAGCTTAGTACTAAAATGAATTCCATCCAAGATGACAAATGGATGGCAAATTGCTTCTTATTGAAAGGGAGAGCTCTTTGATCCTGCTGAGTGACACTGACAGCCTGCTCTGTGTGGTGTGGAATGCTTTCTCCACCTGACATTTTTCATTTCTGATGAAAAAGAGTATGACCCCATTAAAAAAAATTCAAACCTTTCTTTTGGAACCTATATGAATTGTATTTGTCACTTCTCCCTTACTTCCTGGTTTCTGGAGTTTTCCTAACTGATCCCACAGTTTGGCAACTAAACTTAGGATCAAAAGTAAACTTTCAAGCTTGTATTAAAGGATTATGAAATCGCACTATTTCAATAGATACTCATTTGCTTTCTTGTTTGCTATCAGAAAATTCATAGCTGTTATAACAGATATTTATTTATAGAAAGGGATTTTTTTTATTTTATTTCATCTACCTCCTGTCTATTAAATCAAAAGGGTGTAATTCATCATTTGAATCACCCAAGCCCTTCACCCTGCCATGCACTGTGATGTAAAGCAGAGGATTTGTGAGGGTACAGCAAGAAATAGCAGGAGGGAAAGATGGTTTTGCAAGCGATCTCCTCATCACAGATATGTATCTTCAATATTTAGTTGTTGTGGCAGGAAAACAGCAACAAATACATGAACTGTAAACCATCTGGCTTGAAATATGTTCAAATATGAATGTTCATCTTGAAAAATGAAATCTATGGAATTCTGGCATCCACTTTGACTTTTGAGAGATGAACAGCTTGGGTATGCAAAGGAGGGATCTAGAGACTAGCCTTTTTACATTTTATTTTTTTCCTGAACAGAGACATCGAATGATTCACTACCTGGGAAAGAAAACTTCCCCCTAGCTTTTATTTACTTTCATGGAAACCACTATGTCACTGTTGTTCTTAATCTTAGTTACTGTATCCACATAAGAGGATTGTTACAATCCTATCTCATATTTTGAGAAGTAAAAGAAACAAAAAGTATCATCATCTCACACTTCCTGGGGACCGATATGTGCTAGACAAAACACCACACACGTAAAGAACGTGGCAATTAATCCTCGCTTCCACCAAACTACGCTGAGAAGAGAACAATATAACTTTATAAATTAAAAGCAGCCTGGCATAGTGGGGAAAAAACATATAGCTTAGTTTCAGGATGCCTGGCTTTAAGCCCACATTACTTAACTTTTCAGAACCTCAGTTTTAACATCTGTGAAATGGGAATAATTAGACTTGTACTAAATACTTCATGGGTTGGTTGTGATTTTTGAATGAAGTAAGGTATATAGGCAGTTTTGTAAACACGATGCACTGAGTAGCATAAGTCTTTACCCCTTTAAGATTTAGACGTTGTTTTCCCTGAGTTGGAGGTAAAAAATTTAGTTATCAATTCATCTTGCCTTTCCCTTGGTAGTCCAAGGTGATTCAGAAGTTCCTTGAATGTTGGTTTTGACAAAGGTAGAGTAATGAATGGTGGAAATCAAGGGGTTCTATTCATTGCAAACCCTGTTAGCTCCCTAGTCCTAGCCCTTATGACTTCTCACCTGAACTATTTTATTATCCTTCAAATGTATGCACTACTTTGTAACAGAATATACCCTGTATAGACTATACCTTGTGTGTTTGTACACAATACACCTTGAACATCTTAGAAATTCTTCTGGAGTAACTCCAGGTAGGGGCAATCGACCAAACAGAAAATTCCCTGTTTAAAGGATAGCCCCCAGGATCCAACCCAATTTGGAGCATCTCAGACTCTTGGGAGAGATCTTTTCATCATCCTTCTCCCACCAATGTCCTGATATTCAATTTAGCTCAATAAACATTTATCAAGTGCCTACCATACGAATACCACTATATTAGCCAATGGGTATACAAAGACAAAAATTAAGCAATACTTACTTTAAAGGGCTTACATTCTACTAGAGGAGGATATGACATGCACACTAGTGAGTAAATACATACTATATACAAGGTAACTTCAAATGGGAGAGGGTACAGAAAAGGCTCATGGAGGAGATAACTCCTGAACTGTGCTTTAAAAGAAGGTAGAGATCATATGAGGTATAGGCAAGAAGGAGGCACATATCAAAAATAGTATACTGCTTATGCAAAGGCAGGCAGGTGAGATATAGCACAGAAACAGCAGAACCATTTGACTGAAACAAAAAGTATGTAAAAGGGAATCATATAAAATGACTAGTATTGTAAGCGGGAAGCAGATTGTGGAAGGCTTTAAGTGACAGGCTGAAGAGTTTTTATTTTATCCTAGAAGTAATTAGGGAGCTATCCAATATTTTTAAGTGGGTGGGATGGGAGGAATAATGTGGTCAGATTTATGTTTTAGGAATAGCAATTTGGCAGCTGTGTGGAGAATATATATTGGAAAAGGAGAGAGATTGGAACCAGGGAGACCAATTATAGATCTATCAAAATAGAACAGTTGATACATTATAATGATATGATACCAGACCAGGCCATGAATGGAGAGAGGGAGGTGAATTTGAACAGTATGGTGGTGGTAGAATTCAACCAATGTGACTTGGCAACTGACTGGATACTGAGATTGAGGGAGAGGGAAGAATCAAGGATGATTCCTAGGTTTCAAGTTTGGGTCACGAGAAGAATGTTAGAGCCTGTGTGGTTTGGAGAAAATATAATGAGTTCCATTTCTCTCATGCTGCAGAGACATCTATGGGACATCTAAGTGAGAAAAATTAGCATAGTAAGCACTTGATAGACGCTTATTGAAATGATTCCTTGCAAGGAATAAAGATAAGTGAATAGACTTTAGAGACCATCTATTCTAATACCCTAATTTTACAGATAAGGAAACTTGAATTTGAATCCCACCCTCAGACACTTCATAGTAATTGGGAAATGAGCAAATTGCTAAATTTCTCTGGACCTCAGATTCTCCACCTGTAAATTGAAAACATTAGACTCAAAGGAAGGTCTCATCCAGGTCTGAATCAATGATCCTTTAAGAGGCCTCACTGGAGGCACAGGTGGTAAATAGCAGAACCAAGATTTGAACCCAAATCTTCAAGCTTCAAATCCAGTCATCTTTCCACAGTACTGGAATAACTCTGTACAAGTAAAGGATTTTTGTTTTTGTTGTACTGGAGGAGAATAGAGCCAAATCAAGGCAGAGGAAGAGGTGATTTAGAGATTGTTGGTTTGGGTTTTGTGCCAAAGTAGCTCTCTTATGACCAGGACTAATAATTCAGGGCCACAGGAAATCAGCCTTATTGGAATGCTTTCCCCCAACCTCTCACAAATTCATTTTCTCCATTTCTTTCAGGTTCCATCTCAAGTCATCTCCTTTAATGAGAGTTCCCTGGCCAACCCATTACGCTGATCTTTCCCTTTTGAGATCCCCTACTCCCTGTGTACATAATTTGTGCAACAACATTATTCCCCCTCTTTGTATTTGTGCTCTATTTTTGTCATATGTAAATTTTACCTCCTAATTAAACAATTAATTTTTCAAGAATAGAGATGGTATCATTCACCTCTTGGCTTCCTTTTTAATGCCCAAAACAGTGTTACTATATTCACAATATTCTCAGTTAATCCTGGTTGAATAAAAGAAATGTTGAATGAACCAGAAATTAGGAATTGGTTGTTGAATTAGCCTAAATGAAGATTGGCCCAGATGAATATTCTTAACTACAATTGTAGCAAAGATGATTTAAAAATTGGACTGTATAGGGTTCATTTTACTCCAAGAATGAAAACAAAACCTACCCAAGTAATAATAATTGAGATTTATATGCCCATTAAGATTTACAAAGCACCTTCCTCACAATAATTTTGTAACTATGTGATTATTTTTCCCATTTTACAGATGAAAAAACTGAGGCTTCATTAAGCAACTTAGCCATAATTGCAAAGCTGTCACATAAAGAATTGTAATATACACGGAGTTTCATAAATTTTGAGCTAAGAGAGACCTCCGAGGTCATCTAATCCAAACCTCTTCTTTTAAATTTTTTTTCTAACCAAGTTCTATTTTCTTTCTCTCCTACCTCTCTTCCAACCCAATTTTATTTGTTTGTTTGCTGGTTTCTTCATTTATTTATTTATTTATTTATTCATTCATTTATTTGTTTGTTTGTTTGTGTGTTTATTTATTTATTCGCAGGTGAAGAATAGAGGCTCAGAGAAGTAAAATTTGTCCAGAGTCTTGCCCAGTCACATAAGCAGGAAGGAGCAGAGCCAGGATTTGGAATAAGAGGATCTTGGTTCAAGATCCCATACCAATCAATCAGTCAATGAACATTTATTAAGCATCTTCTATGTGCCAGACACTGTGCAAAACACTAGGGGTACAGAGAAACTTAAAAGACAAAAGACAATCCCTGCTCTCAAGGTGCTCACAATCTAATGGGGCAGATAATATACAAACACTATGTAAAAACAAGACATATCTACAGGATAAATTGGAGGGAAGGCACTAGAATTAAGAAGATTGGGAAAGACCTCTTTTAGAAGGTGGCATTTTAGCTGAGTTTTGAAGGAAGCCAGGGAAACCAGGAGACAGAGATGAGAATAGAGAGCATTCCAGGAATGGGGGACACGGAGGGAAAATGCCTGGAGTCAGGAAATGGAGTTTCTTGTCCAAGCTACAGTAAGGAGGCCAATGTCACCAGATCAGAGAGTACAGGAGGCAGGGTAGGGGAGAGAAGGCAGCAGTGACCAGAGATGGAAGAGGTAAGAGGCTGATAAAGTGGGAGGAGGCAGTTTATAAAAGGGCCACCAACCTCTCCATCGAGCATATTAAATAATGTTTGTGTTGCATTTGTTCTTTAATTAAGCTGCTTGAATATAAAATATCAATTTAATTTATAGTTTCCTTTACCGTTTTTCCAGGTTCTTGAGTCTTTCAAAAAGGAGAAATGAAATCGACAAAATGATCACTGTGAATATTCCTTGGAAACAAGGACACCTCAATTGATGTAGGGATTTGAATTCTACTAATCCTAACACAGCACTGTGCACAGGGAGGTGCTGACTAAGCATTTGTTTTGGATCCCGATGATGATATTTGGTTATTGGGAACAGGGACAGGCAGATGTTTCTTTAATGCTTAGTTAGAAGAGAATGGCTTGCAGGTGCTGCTTTTTCTAGGATGAACTCCTCTGCACTATCTACGGGGAGCTCGAGTTTTTAGTATGCAGCAGCAAAAGCTTCCCAATGATCAATCTTGCCCTTGAGGATCAAAGAGTTCCTTTGTTGGGTCAGCCACTCTTTAACTGTGAAACACTAAAGCAGCTAAAAATAAAATGCTGAAGGATTCTAGTCTAAGAGAGCTTTGTAACACAAGCACTGGGGCTTTCTATTTACTATAAATCTGTTTGCTTTTAGGATTTCATCCCTCCAACTTAAACTTTCTGCCTCACTTTCCTCATCTGCAAAATGGGAGAGATAATTGCGTGCACTTCACAGGTTGTTGCAAGGACCAAATGAGATAAAATATTTAAAGCCTTTGCAAGCCTAAAAGTGCTATATAAATTCTAGCTATTATTATTTTTTCACTCAAGAAGAATAATGTAGTATCAATTTATATTGAGAGGTTTTTCTAAAAATCCACATTATCTTTAATTTGGGGCTAAGGCAATTTTTCTCTTCTTTCAAGGCTGGGCTCAGGTGCCACCTCCTACGTGAATTCCCAACCTCCATCGGCAACTGACATTTTGTCTAGATCTTGTCCTTTGCCCCTATCACATTTCATCTTATTCTATATGGATTTTTAGTGAGTCAATTAGCATTTATTAAGCACCTACTATGTGCCAGACACTGTACTAAGCACTGGGGATGCAAAGAAACAGTCCCTGCTCTCAAGGAGCTCATGGTCTAATTAATGTGGGAGACAATATGCAAACAGCTATGTACAAACGAGATATATATGGGATATATTGGGGGTAATCCCAGAGGGAAGCCACTGAGATTAAGGAGAACTGGGAAAGGCTTCTTGCAGAAGTTAAGATTTCAGCTGAGGCTTGAAGGAAGCAGGGGAAGCCAGAAAGTGAAAATGAGGGGAAGAGCATTCTAGAATTGAGGGCAAGCTAGTGAAAATGCCTGGAGCCAAGAGATGGAGTGTCTGTGCTGGGGTGAAGAGTATGGAGGAGAAAAGGCTTAAGAAGACTGGAAAGCTAGGAAGAGGTCAGGTCATTAAGGTGATAAGGAGTCACTGAAGTTTACTGAACCGAGGAGTAATACGGTCAGACCTATGTTTTAGGAAGATCGTTTTGACAGTTGAATGGACAATGGATTGGAGTGGGGAAAGATGAGGTATAGAGACCAAACAGCAGGCTATTGTGATAGTCCAGGTGTGAGAGGAAGAAGCCTTGCATGAGGGGACTTATATACGTGTTGTACCCTCCTCGTAATCTTCATGAGATCAAGCGCTATGTCATTTGTCATTTCATGGAGTCACAGGATCTCACATCTGGGAAGGAACTTAGAGGACATTGACTTCCTGTCAAGAAAACCCCAAATGGGGCCATGAAGAGTTGGACACAACAGAAAAATAACAACCCTTGGTTCTTCTAGGACATACCAGAGAATCATTGTTATTGTTCAGTCGTTTCAGTTGTGTCTGACTCTTTATGACCCCGTTTGGGGTTTTCACAGCAGATAACTGGAGTGGTTTGCCATTTCCTTCTCCAGATCATTTTACAGATAAGGAAACTGAGGCAAATAGGGTTAAGTGACTCGCTCAAGGTCATACAGCTAGCAAATGTCTGAGGCTGAATTTAAACTCAGGTCTTCCTGACTCCAGGCCAGACACTCTGTCCACTGTGCCACCTAGATGCCCCACCTGAGAAGTAGTTCAAGCATATAATAATAATAATAATAAACAAACATTGATAAAGTACTTTAAGGTTTACAAAGCACTTTTACAAACATGATCTTATTTTATTTTTCACAATAGCCTTGGGAGGTAAGTGCTATTATTATCCTCATTTTATCCACTTTACAGATGCAGAAACTGAAGTAGGCAGAGGTTAAGTCACTTGCCCAGGGGCACAGAATTAATGCGTATGTCTGAGGCCAGATTTGAATTCAGATCTTCTTGATTCTAGGTCTAGAACTCTGTCCACTGCGCCACTTCCTTCCTTCCCTTTGTTCAGAGACTTCCAGAGAAGGGAGATATATTGCATCCTCAGGCAGTGCATTCCATGCTTGGACAAATATAACTGTTAGAAAGTTTTTCCTACTATGCCCAAAGGGCTATAAAACCATGCATACCCTTCAACTTAGCAATACCACAACTAGATCTGTATCTCAAAAGAGATAAAAAAAAAACAAAAGGGAAAATAACCTAAATAGATACAAAAATATTTATACCAGCTCTTTTCTGGGGGCAAAGAATTAGAAATAGAGGGGATTGCCATCAACTGGGGAATGTCTGAATAAACTGTGGTATATGATTATGATGGAATACATTGTACTGTAAGAAATGGTGAGCAGTGTGTTCTCAGAAAAACCTGCAAAGACTTACATGAGCTGATGCAAAGTGCATGTACTGTGTACAAAGTAACACCAATATTGTGCAATGATCGGCTGTGAATGACTTGGCTATTCTCAGCAATACGATGATCCAAGATGACTCTGAAGGACTTATGATGAAAAATGCTATCCATACCCAGAGAAAGGACTGATGGTGTCTGAATACAGATTGAAGCATACTTTTTTAATTTTATTTTTCTTGAGATTTTTTGTCTGTTTTCTTCTACAACATGGAAATGTTTGGCATGACTACACATGTATATATGCATACATATATACCTATATCGAATTGCTTGCCTTCTCAATGAGAGAGACATGGAGGGAGGAAGGGAGAAAATTTGGAACTCCAAGTTTTAAAAGTGAATGTTAAAAATTGTTTTTAGATGTAACTGAGGGAAAATAGGATACTAAGTAAAGCATAAAAAACAAAAAAGAAAATTTTTCCTCACATCAGGCTTAAATACATCTCTTACAACTTCTGCCTATTATTCTTCCTTCTCTCCTCTGGGAAAAAAGTAGAATAAGTCTAATCCCTTTTCCAAATAATAGACCTTCAAATACTTGAAGACAGCTATCACATCTCCCTACATCCTCTATGGTATGTAGGACTCATAATTAGCACTTAGCTCAGTACCTGGCACATAACAGGCACTTAATAAATGCTTCTTGATTAACTGGTTAATACTCCTTGTAGAGTTGGAGGGCTAGAATCCTGTCTCTGTCACTTACCATCTGTGTGACCTTAAGCATATCATTTAACCTCTATGGCCCTCACATTCCATATCTATAAAACAGAAGAACTGGGCTAGATGGTCTCTAAGGTTCTTTCCAGCTCTAAATCTAGAATCATATGTTCTTGAGGTTCTCCTGACCAAGGCAGAAAAAGTTTTTGTATCCCTAGTCCTGAGCACAGTGACTTAGACATCGCGGGTCCTTAGTGAATGTATACTGAATACAGTGGTGGACACTGCCTTTTGCATTAACAAGACTGATTACATCCATCTTTCAAAACAAATAAGGCAACATTCATTTCACTGGCTTTCAGGCATTTGTGACTAATAGGCAAGGGAATGCTGTCTAGTTCACAGCACATGTGCTTTTAAGAACCATGGATGATAGCAGTGCCTACTTAAAATGAAATGGTTTGCTTCTTTGCAGAAGTGGAGGATTGTGGGTGTGGAATATTACATATACTTCTCAATTTGTTAATTGGTTTTGTTGATGTGATTTTTTTTCTTTTTAATCTTTATTACAAGATACAGCAAGATGGTACAGTAGTTAGAGTGCAGGAGGATATGAGTTCAAATCTGGCCTCAGACACTTATTGACTGTGTGTCCCTGGGCAAGTCACTTTGCCCTGTTTTCCTCAGTTTCCTCATCAGTAAAATGAGCTGGAGAAGGAAATAGCAAACCACTCCAGTATCTTTGCCAAGAAAACCCCAAATGGGTTCATCGGAGAGTCAGACAGAACTCAACAACAACAACTCTTCTGTGTATAAGGGAACCAAAAGAGACATGTTTAGAGATGAAACTAAGGTGAGGTAAAAACAAATGGTAACTATTAAAATAAGATTTTGAGGGTTTTGTTAGTGAGTTTTTGAGTAAAGCAAGTGATCTTCATTCAGCATACCTAACTTTCATCCCTGTCATTTAGCACAAGATTTCCCCATGTTCAAGATTCCCTGGCATTCCATAAATTTCTTTGGCTACATTTGCATGGGTAACTAGCTCAAAGTGTTTCCTCTACCTCTACATCCTGTGCAGCCTCCATCATCCTAGTCTGCAAGGAATTCCTTAGGCAGTCCTTTGAGATACCTTGTCCTATCCCATGTGCTTCTTTTGAATATTGAAAATAAGGGGCAGAAGTAGTTAACCATATTTGCCATTAACCACAATCTGACCATATTTGCCTTATTCCAGCTTCCCTTTCTCCCTTCCCTGTCCTGACCATTTTTTTCTCCGTCTGACTTTGCCCCAGATAAGCACTAGGAATTCAGAGGGGTAGCAATTGTATCCATGGTCCTTGCAAAGTCCTTTAAAATCACTTTGGCTAAGACAAACCTCATTATCCTAAACAGCAGAACCTGTCGATATTTGTTCATGATGTGTAGGCATAAAATGTCACGAGGAAGCAGACAGAAGATAAGAATCCTAGAGCACCTGGCACCTGCAGAGCCCTCAATGCACTTTGTGTTGTCTGTCACAATCCCCGCATCAGAGACAGAGAGCACAAGGTGCAATTGAAGTTGGCTCTTGTTCTCAAGATAAGAACTGACATCTGAAATCTAATCAACTTGGAGACCAACGATGTAATCTGATGGCTTGGGATGTCTTTTAACTGAGAAAGAGGTAACACCCTCCACAGGTCATGGCTATGAGACTGGAAGGACATTGATGTTTAACAATAAGAGCCTGTATCTAGGTGGCACTCAAAAGTTTTAAAGGGCTTTCCCAACACTTAGCACAATGCCTGGTGAATGGTGGTGGTGTTGTTGTTGTTTGGTCATTTCAGTCGTATTCAACCCAATTTGGGATTTTCTGGGCAAAAATACTAGAGTGGTTTGTCATTTCCTTCTCCAGCTCTTTTTACAGACGAGGAAACCAAGTTAAGTGACTTGCATCTGTGAAGCATCTGAAGCTGGATTTGAACTTGTGAAGATGAGGCTTCCTGATTCCAAGCCCAATGCTCTATCCACAGTATCATCTAGCTGCCCATCCAGGTGAATAGTACACACATAATAAATGCTTATTGAATGAATAATTGACTGACTCACTGACTTCTCCCAACAATTTTTTGCAGGAAATAATATCATTCCCATTTTGAGATTTATTTGAAAAAACAAATACACTGGTCCCTAGTACCACAATAATTTTTAAAAGGAATGTTTAAAAGCCCATGTTTAAAGCTTATGTTTAAATGTCAGAGACTGGACTAGAACTCAGGTCTTCTGGGTCCAAGGTTCTGCTAGTAAACTGCCCTGAGTTGAGAAGAGAAGGTTTTAACATTTATTAAGAGAACTTGTTGAATACTGACTGAATATGACAGTTTGGGGTGGAGGTGGGGGTGGGGTGGATCTTATATTTCTCTTTGGTCCTAACCTTGCCATTCACTACCAGTATGACCTTTGACAAGTCCATGACTCTTTCTCAGTGCCTCAGATTCCGTATCTGCAAAATTAAGGAGTTGGATTAGATGGTGTCTAAGGTTCCTTCCAGCTCTGGGATGCTGTGATATAATTGGCTAAGTGTAGTGAAGTTGTGGTCAGAGTACCTGGGCTCAAATCTTCACTCTGCCACTTTCTGCTTGCGTGATCTCAGGAAAGTCACTTAACCTCTCTGGCCCTCAATTTCCTCATATGTAAAATGAAAAGATTGGACTAGATTACATCTCAGGTCCATTATAAAGATGAATCTATGATTCTATGACCACAGTATTTTCCCTAAAAAGAAAATCTCTGGAAAAAAAATAATGAATTAAAATATGAGCTACCCAAGGCACATTTTCACAATGCAAATCATAACTGCTTCTTGGTAATAAGTCCCATGGATGCTATGAATGAATAATAAATATAGCATCCAGTTAATTCAATGTAGTTCTATGTATTCAAATGGGAATTAGCCAACCTTATTTTTAAAGTAATGATGGACATCTCTTTAAAACTAAGTCATCAAATGATGTTTTTAATGTGGGTCTGGAAATACGCTAAGCAATTAACAAAAATTGTGGCCACCCTTTATTACTCCATAATATGTGTCTTTATTATTTGGATTACTACGTGAAAGATATAAAAGCCTAGAAGTTTTCAAATCTGCCTCATACTCACCAGACCAAAAATAGAAGAGATAGCATAAAACTGTAGGTATATTTCCCTCTGAATTAATTTTTATAACCCAACCAGATAAGACCTCAAAGATATGTAAATCCTAAACACTTCAGGAATAATAACAAATTATTTCACGATGGAAGATTATTGGCTTAGAGGAATGAATATGAAGATTTCAAATCTACAGTAAGTGTACTTTAAAGGAAATGACTGTAGCAATTTCCCTAGCCAAGCTATAATCTCAAGTTAATATTGCCAGAATACCTGTGATTTGATCCATTTCTACAAGGAAACAAATCAGAAAGAAGGCTCGTTTCTGTAGCTTCTAAATAAAATTGAAGTTTAAAATATTTTTACTGGCATGTGAAAACATCAGACTATCCTTGTCCAAGAAATCTTGCTCGTCTCTGAAAACATGCCTGTCTGCTTGTTTGTCCATCTAGGCATCTGTTCATTCTGACATTGTTTATGGGAAGCCAGAAGGCTTGAATGAGGGATGAAAACATTTAGCAACATTTGATTTGAATGAACATTGAACTTTTCTTTCAAATCTTTGATGCTGTACAAAATCAAAGTGTATGTGGGGTAGGGGAGGGAGAATAACAGGAAGAGAGAGGAAGTAATGCATGATCCATATGGCACATAGAGAGGGTCAACCTAGTGAAATGGATAATAGAGGGGATGCCTTAGAGTTAGGGAAAGCTGAGTTCAAGTGTTCCTCCTGACCCATTTTAGCTATGACAAGTCCATACTCTAAGAAAGTCTTTAAGATGGTAAGGTAAGGATGAGTTATCCACCACAGTAGTAAAAGGAGTTTCTGTAATAGAAATTACATATATTAGTATACATTGGTTTATATATTTATATATAATATTTATGTATTGTATATTTATACACATATTTTATACATATAATATGTATAATCATTGGTTTAAACCCATACCATAAAATTCATATTATAATAATAGCTAATGTTTATATAGTACTTTATGATTTACAAGATGCTTTTAATATTATATTTCATTTGATTCTCCCACCACACCTATGAAATACAATGCTATTATAATCTTCATTTCACAGACTGAGAAAAGTTGAGTAACTTGCCCAAGATCACAAAAGATGCCTGAGATAGGATTCAAATCTGGGTCTTCCTAAGTCTAGGTCCAGTTTTTCAATATGCCAAGTTAAATTGAATGTGTATTTAATACACTGAATTTATTTAATATACTGAATGACTATGCCCTTATTCATATTTGAGTGTTGTGTATTATAGACAACAATTAATGAAAGACACATAATAAATGCTCATTGATTGACTGACTGATTGATATATAAGCTATATTGACGAAAACATGGAAGCTAGATCTTCAATGTGTGACCTTGTGCAAGTTTCTTCACCTCTCAGAGCCTGTTTCCTCCTCTGTAAAATGGAGGGTCGGACTAGATGGGCCCCTGAGATCCCTTGTAGCTCTGTCCCTTTTATCCTATGATCTTAAGTTGCAAGAGGAGCTTAAGCCATAAATCAGATAACAACCCCCATATTCCACTTTTTTCCTATTATTTCATCTTCAAAACTTTTGACCTGAACCATCCAGAGAATTATCCCCATATCCCTCCACAAATCTAGCAATAGGTATAATCTGTGTCCTAGGAGGGAAGAAAGAGTCACAAAAGTGACCCTGGTTCGGGCAATTTTAAAGAAATGCCAAGTCTCACAATACTGGCCCTGAGAAAATAAGGCTTGGTAAATATATAGATTGTGTGTGCATGTTAACACATAAATACAGAGTGATGAGGCATTTTCCAAAAACACACACAGCTCAAGCTCATTCTTTTATGTCCATATGTTGTACATGTATAAAATTTCTTATGTATAGCAATTTTCCTGTTCATCTCTGTCATATCCTTCTTCATTATTATCAATTAATATTCATTGAGCTCTCAGTTTTGTCTAGAATCAAAGGTTTTCTAGAAGATGGGATAGCAGGGACAGATTATATAAATACTAAAAATATGAGGGGAAATGTTTTTTCTTCATTTAGTTTTCCAAGTTCTGTTATTTATTTCATGAATTTGTCCAATTAGTTACTATAATCTTGACTGCAACCATGTAGAAAATGGAGTAGAAAGTATATGAGGATAATTTAATAACAACAGCTTTCCTTGCTTGTGAAATATTTTGGAGAAAAGAATCATTAGAAGGAGGTTTGCTTTTTATTTACTTAGGTCATGAGGCATGTCAGCTTGGTGATCTGCTCTTGGCAGGAAGTCCTTAATTAGAAATTCCTAGAAAGCGCATCTCCCAGGAGGTGCCTATTAAGACCTCAAGACAAAAGGAGTTAGTAGGAAAGCCCTTACGAAGGGCAGAAAATCCAGGCTAAGGTAAAGAAAAAGAGTAACTTGCTTCTCAGCATAAAAGCAAAGCCATTCAGATGGGGTGCTGGATTTTGAATGAAAGTCTGTCTGTCGTGTTACTAGTAAGTAGCTCTTTATTTTTCAATGTTACAAAATATGTTAAACATAGTTTGAATTTGAATGTGTCAGAATGTTAAGTGATTTCAAGTGTGATACCAAAACAGAGATCTGATTAGAAAACATTCAATAGTCATATTTAATCTACCCTTAAAGAATTATGTAAAGTTGTTTGTGTGAGCAAGTTCATTTTCAATTATTTTTAAAGTCAAGTATTTTGTTCTTGCATAATGTATGAATTGGCTTCTGGAAATCAAATAAGGTCTTCAAACCAGCCTGTAGGATTGGGGTCTTTGTCAAGAACTTTCTGAGGTTTTTGTCTCCCTTCTAGATGTCATTGACCTTTAGCAAGGTCTTGGGAATTTCCAAACTTCTGCGGTTTTAAAACAGCTTGGAGTACTTCCATGGGTTTTTAAACATATAATAAAAATATTTACAATTTATTACTCTTATAATTACCATTAAGAACAATTTGATAATAAGGAAGGGGGTGCCGCATTTCTGATTAGCATGATGAAATTCTAATTTAATTTTTAAAGACTTGTGAGTGATTCTGAATACAGGAAAAGGTTGATGATGGTATTGATTGGCTCTCTCTCTCCACTCTCTTCTGTATTCCAGCTGTCATGGTTGGGAGGGAATTTCTATCTGTTTATTGACACATTCCGTTGGTATGAAGAAGAGGACGCTTTTCTTTACACACGGGTTATTCTTGGTGTAAGTAAAAGTTTGTGGATTTTTGGAAAATAATATTCCTTTATCATCAACTTCCTTCTTTTTAATGTACCTCTGTTTTTTGTACTTTTATCCACATACAGTCAGCCTTGGCTTGGGCAAGAGCATCAGCTATATGCCTGAACTATAATTGCATGTTAATTCTATTGCCCGTCAGTCGAAATTTCATCTCATTTTTGAGAGGGACCATCATTGTAAGTACCACACCCAACTTGACTTTTCTCTGTGGTCAGCATGATTATTATTTCAGCGTCAGACCAGGGACTTCCATGCTTAATAAATGTTTGTTGAGTTGAATTATCTAAATTTGGAGGAGAAGGGTGTCTAGATTTTTGATTTCATGCACTTAATGGAACTCCCAGGGTAAAATCTCCCTTTACAGACCTTGTGGGGGCAGGTAGGGGGTTCAGTGGATAGAGTGCCGGCCCTGAAGTCAGGCGGATTTCAGTTCAAATCTGGCCTTGCTATGTGACCCTGAGCAAGTCACTTAACCCCTATTTACCTCAGTTCTTCATCTATAAAATGGGGACACATTGGAGAAGGAAATGGCAAATCATTCTAGTATCTTTGCCAAGAAAACCCCAAATGGGGTCACGGAGAGTTGGACATGAGTGAAATGACTCAACAGCAACAACAGATGTTGCCACCTTTCTAGATATTATCAATCTGTAGCCTATAGTGTTACAGAATCACTTGGGGCACCGAGGGTTCAACTGAGTGGCCCATGATCACACAGCTGGAATGTGTCAGAGGTAGAAGACTGCTCCCCTTATGTACTTATGCAACATTGCCTTTCTAATCCATGTTACCCTAGTCAAAAACTAAATGTGCTCCATATAAGTCTTAGTTTGCTCAAAAGATCTGTGTGTGTGTCCACAATGGGGAGCTCCCAGTGTGGGAACTCCTTCCACCAACCCTTATCATACATCATTATAATAAATATTGAGGTAAGATTTGAACTTGAGGTCTTTGGCTTCCAAAATCTGCTTTCTATCCACTGTGCCTCATTCTCTCTACAAGTCTTAACATCCCTTTTAAACTATGGTTTACGTCTTCCTCCAGTGATTAAGCCAGGAAATCAGAATTTCTAGTTATACTCTCACTTCTACCATTTACTCCCTACAAGATATTGGCCACATCATTCAGCCTCTCTGTGTCTCATTGGCTCTGTCTGAAAAATGGAGTTAATAAACTTGACCTGATTCACAAAGGTAAAACTACTATAGCAGCATGAATTCTCACCATTTCAAATTCAAAGAACTTACATAAATAGTTCAGCAGAGAGCCCACAAGGAAGCATCTTACCGAATAATGGAATTTGAAAAGCTAAGTCCCTGGACTTCTCAGAGTTGAATCTTATCCCAAAATCACAGCTTTTTTCTTAATTATACTTATTTCAAAATGTTTAGTCCTCAGCCATACATCCTGCCAAAGAGAATCACAACTTTTACAAAACTACTTTTTGACAAAGGAAAAATGTGGGGTTCTCAAATCTCAACATGAATGGAAATCATTAATAATAAGTTAGTAAAAAAAATCCATATAATCTTTGTAAAGTCTTTCTCTAAGTAGCTTAAAAAATTAATGGGTCATTTAATCTGTATAGGATTATTTTCTATAGATGGGATAAGATATGGATTCTATTTTTCTAAATGCAGAAACCAAAGAATGGATGTTAGCAGGTTTGCCCAAGATCAGTGAGGCTCATTCAGGTGACATGGTGGACAGAGGGCTGGGCCTGGAATCAGGAAGAGTCATCTTCCTGATTTCAAATCTGGCCTCAGACATTAACTAGCTGTGTGACACTGGGCAAGTCACTTCACCCTGTTTACCTCAATTTCCTCATCTGTAAAATGAGCTAGAGAAAGAAATGGCAAACTATGCCAGTATCTTTGCCAAGAAAACCCCAAATGGTGTCTCAGAGACTTGGACATGACTGAAAAATAACTGAACAAGGAATTCAGATCCATCGACTTTATTTTTCCCCCTGAATTTGACTAAATTGGCTGTCCTTCCTTCTTCCTATTGAACATACTGAAGGAAGAAAGAGAAGTGAATAAATCAACTGGTTGTTTTGACATCATATAGACACCAGTAATTCAATGGCAGAGAAAAAGACTGAGCATTCAAACTTCCTGATTCTCATTCCATTATCCATTATCTTCAAAAAAATGATCATGTTTTCCCATCCAGTGTTGCAGAGGACCATGGAAGAAACAATTAGACAAAAGCCTCAAGTTCCACAAGCTGGTGGCCTACGCAATAGCTATTCATGCAAGTAAGTGTTTCATTATTTATGGATTTTCTCTTCTTCCTGATTTATGCGAATTGGGATTTTCCAAAAGGAATTCCTAAGAACTGAGATATGATACCCAAATAATTAAAAAAAACTGAACTAAACTAAGAGAATCAGGGTTTCACCTTGGGTAAGAAAAATCTACAGCAAGGCAACCTTGTGTTAGAACTAGCAAAGTATAGTGACAAAACCCTAGATTTTAATCAAAGAAAATGGGCATGAATGTTTTACTATGTGCTTTCTTTGTGACCATGGAGAAGTCATTCAATCTTTCTTGTGCTCATTTTCCAAATATTCCATAATGAGAGATCTCTAAGCCACTTTCTTTCCCTAAATTCTATGATTTGCCTTCTGTGGGGCCATTAAAATCCAGAAAGAATAATTTGGTATTTAACCTTTTAAAGTCTATTTGCTCAGATATTCTTACTGCCCCATTTTCTACTATTTAGTATGGAATAGTTGATTAACCACTATTTTCAATTATGAATAATTAAGCTTGGGGGTTATTGTACGCTCAATTTCTCCTTAAAAGTAAATATGTCACTTTTTAATATGGTCCAATGGGATATAGCACTAACTGGCGCAATGAATTGCATTTATGGTCACACAAAAATAATTTTTTATGTTGTAACAAAGGAAGAAATGAGAGAAGAAGAGAAGGAAGGAAGCAACGAAGGAAGGAAGGAGGGAGGAATGGAGGAAGGGAGGGAGGGAGAAAAGAAGAAAGGTTGGGAAGGAGGAAGGAAGGAAAAAAGGAGAAAGGAAGTAGGGAAGGAAGGAGGAAAAGAAGGGAGGGAGAGAAGAAAAGAGAGAGGAAAAGAAGCAAAGTTCTAGAAATTTATAGACAGTTATGAAAAAATGGATATAAACTGCTTTGAAATGGTATAAAGCATCATAAATATTTAAGGTAGATACATATTTTTTTCAAAGGCACTAAAATTAGTATATGCCAATATGCACCAAAAATAAAACAAGAAAACAAAGATGTTGAAATGAAGGCTACACAAATGATAAAGAGTTATGATTCAGGACTGTTTCCCTCAAACCAATTTAACTATAAAATGTTTTCCTCATTTGTTTTTATCCTCCCATGCATAGAGAATACCAGAGTAAAAGGAACACTCCAAAACAAATGTGAATTTAATTAAGCAACAAGCTATGACAGACTGTGCAGGAGTGCCAATTAACATAGACTTGGGGTGTGCAATGAGACATGAGGCAAAGATTCTCCCAATTGATTTTTTTTAACACTAGATTAAACTAACCAGGGAGATGCTTTGAAAAAGACTTTGTGGTTTATTAAGGAATAGGGGTAAAGAGATGCAAGACTCAGAAGAAAAAGAGCTAAAAGGGAGTATCAAATTAAACTAAAAGGAAAGATTCAAAGCCAGGAAAAAAAATGGCAGTAAGAACCTCTGATATTTTGTGCTATGAACTGGGCTGGAACAAGGGCACCAGAAGGCCCTTTCCCTCAAGTCAGGGATAGGGATTACCCTCTGGTGCTAAAAATTTTAGGTGAATCCCTTCCTCCCTCATTGAGTAATCACAAACCACTTAGCTGCTGACCAGACCATGAAGAGCATTGTGTTCCTTTTCCCAAAAAACATTTGTCTGATCAATCAGTAAGCATTTTTGAAGTTAAGCATAGTACAGGGCTCTAAAAATACAAGAACAAAAATGAAGCAGTCCTGGCTCTCAAGGAACTTAATTTCAATCAAAAAAATTTTTTTAATTTCTTATGTTAGCTTTGATTTGGTTTCAAACAAGTAAACATAACTTTTGAACATGTGCTTCTAGGACAGAAGAATGGGGAGACTAATCTTAAAGATATTCAGAATAAAAATTATAACAACAATAACAGCTTGCTGGCATAGTGGATAGAGTGCTGGGCCTAGAATCACAAAGGCTTGAGTTTAAATCTGATCTCCAGTTCTATCTAGCTGTGTGACTTTGGGCAAGTCATCTAACCTATTTCTGCCTCATTTTCCTCAACTGTAAAAAGGAGATAATAATAGCACCTACCTCCCAGGGTTGTTTTGAGAACCAAACCAGATAACATCTTCAAAGTTTCTAGCACAGCGCCTGGCACATAATAGATACTTAATAAATGTGTGTTTGTTTCCTTCCTTCCTTCCATATTAACAGTGTCGGGGCACAATAGATTGATTATAATTACTAAATTTTGCTGAACAATCGCCTTACTGGAAGTTCCCCACAAGCTGTTAAAATTAGTTTATAAAACTATATTCACATAAAAAGGCACAGAAGACAAGGCCTGACTTAGGCCACAGAGTTCTGAAATAAAAAACTGCTGAGGGTATCTCAGGCGAGAGGGCCCCAGAGAGGTGCAAACTCTTCAGTATCTGATCAACCCACCCCAATTTTTTTAAAAGAAGAATTACTCCTAATACACCCTACAAAGAAAAGTGAAGTTGAGAAATATAAGATCAGTGACTCTCTAGGAATCAGATAAATGCACAAAGTCTTCCCCAGTGCTTGTAGACAATGAATTGGATTTTCAGAACCACTACAATGGGCTCCCAGAGCCAGATCCTTTTTTGCTGAATAGAATCAGGTTAGTGGCTAAAGGAATAAGTGGTGGTTAAAGGAATAAAAGACATTCAAGCAGTACTATTTTTTATATTTTTTTATATTTAATAGTGTATGTGAACTAGCCCTCTACTATACTGTATTCATTGTTTAATCATTTTCCCCCACAAATTCCTACTGCAATGCCTCATTATGGTTAGGAAACGACCCTGAGTTCTTGAAGTCTATGCCAGTGGACTGTAGGTTCTGGAAGGTTCTTACATATTGGAAAAGCTTCAAGTATGATCCTGCCAGCTGACTGTGTCTACTTTCTGAAGATTTAGCTAAGTACAGAGAAACTCATCGTGAATAGACTGGTCGCATGCTAATGAATGATTTGGCTTTGGCAACTCAAGAATCAAAGAAAATACAAAATGATCCTTATTTCCATGTGGCTGTTTTGTTCTTCCATGATGAATGTGTTGGAAGGGCAGAAAGGGAGCTATGAATCACATTCTTTTTAGACTACCAATGGACTATTAAGTTAACTGTAGGTTTTCTAAATGTTTGATCTCTGTCCAATGACTAATGAATTCAAAAAATCAATTTCACAAATACAATATGGGAGAAGCATGGCTAAACAGAAGTTGAGCTGAAAAAATTATCTGAGGGTTTTAGTGGAATGCAAATTTAATATGGATCACCAATATGAAATGGCAGCCAAGAAAACTAATGTGATATTAGACTACATTAGGAAAGGCTTAGTGTTTAGGAATAAGACACCACATCTAAAGTATATGGTTCAATTCTAGATACCACATTTAAATGAGGGCATTCACAAGCTGGAGAATATCCTTAGGGGAGCAATCAGGAAGGGATTCTTCTTCAGGTCTAAATTAGACTAAAGGGCCATTGAAGTTCCTTCCAACTCTGAAATTCTGTGATCTTCTAATTGACTTACTATAAGAAAATATGAGCTATACCAGTATCAATATTCTCAGGATAAATGAAACCAGAAAACAAAATAAAATTTCAAATTTCAGTTAAGAGGCAGGGCCTCCTTATAGAGGAAAATGAAGAGTTACCAGAGTTCTTTTTTTTAATGCCCTTAAAGAAAACCAGAAAGATCATCTCTTGGAACAATTGGTCTTTTCATTTTGTAATGCTTAATGATGAGCCTGGAGCAGCTAGGTGGTACGGTAGATAGAGCACTGGGCTTGGACTCATCTCTCCAAGTTCAAATGTGACCTCAGACACTTACTAGCTGTGTGACTCTAGGCAAGTCACTTAACCCTGTTTGCCTCATTTTCTTATATGCAAAATGATCTGGAAAAGGAAATGGCAAACCACTCCAGTATCTTTGCCATGAAAACCCCAAATGGGTTCACAAACAGCAAAATATGACTGAGAAAACAACTAAACAACATGAACAAAAAGGATGGGCATAAGTGAAAAAGACTACCTTGAAGATAATTGCAGCTTAAGCACACTATTTTTTTTAGGGATGAAGAATTAGGAAAATTCTACAATGAAATTAGTGAGATCCTTCAAATCAAGTCAATGTACACTATTGATTACTTCAATGCCAAAAAAGTGTAGGAAAGGATGGCAAAAAAAAAGAAAATACTGGTAACTGGAGATATGGGTAAGGTAAAGGTCAGCACTGGGACTGTAAAATACAGCTCAGATTTGAAAAAGGAAAGATTTCCAAAACTTGCCCAGGGGTCATATAGCTATTAGAGGTCAGAGGTAGGCCTTAAACCCAGGACTTCCGGGCCAGCTCTCTACCCACTATGGGATATGGTCTCTCATAAGAAAATGTTTAGATAAATAAATACAAGATAATTCTATGGGGAAGAAGGCAGAAGAAGAAGAGAAAAGGCTTCTTATAAAAGGTGGCATTTGAACAGAATTTGGAAGAAAACAAGGGGTTCTAAGATACAAAAGTAAGGTGAAAGCATTCTAGGCATGAGGAAGAGTTCATAAAAATGTACAAAGACAAGAGATGGAGTTTCATGGATGAGAAACAGGGAATAACAAGTTGTTTGTTTAGTCATGTTTGACTCTTCAGTACCCCATGGATCATAGCACGCCAGGCCCTTCTATGCTCCACTATGTCCCAAAGTCTATCCAAACTCATGTTCACTGCTGCCGTGACACCATCTATACATCTCATTTTCTGCCGTTCCCTTCTCCTTTTTTCCTTTAATCTTTCCCAACATCAGTGTCTTTTCCAACAAGTCCTGTCTTCTCATGTCCTTCCAAAGAACAGTCTGAGTTAATTCCTTTAAGTGTTAGCCAATGGGATATCCTTGCTGTCTAAGGAACTCTAAAAAGTCTTCTCCAGCACCACAACACCAGATTAATTGAACCTAAAGTGTAAGAATGGGAGTAATGTAGAATAAGGATGGTAAGGTAAATTGGGACCTGATTGCAAAGGGCTTTAAAAGCCAAAGAGAAAAGCTTGTGGTTGATCCTAGAGGCAATGGCAAACTAGCCACTGAAGTTGACTGAGTACAGAAATTGTATGGTTAGACTTGCCTTTTAGAAAAAAATTGCTTTGAAAGCTGCATAGAGGATGAATTGGATATAATCTACCCAGCTGAGGCTGGTAGACCAATTTGGAAGTTTCGTACAATAATCTAGAGCGGTAGTGATGAGGATCTGAGGTAGGATGATAATGGGGGTAGAGAGAAAGTGATGGATGTCAGAGATGTTATAAAGACAGAAATTATAAGATTTAGCAACTGGTTAGATATGTGTGGTGAGGGAAAGTGAGGTGTTAAGGATAATAATAAGAGCTACCATCTCTATAGCACTTTAAGGTTTACATACATCTCTTTTAATCCTTACCACAACCATTTAACTTAGGTGCTATTCCCATTTTACAGATGACCAAACTGAGGCCAACTGACTTGACTAGGGTCACGCGGCTAGTACAAGTCTGAGGCAGAATTCAAACCCAGTTATTCCTGATTCCAAAGACAATGCTCTATTTACTAGGCCCACCTAGCTGCCTCTAACACTAGGAGAGGGAATTTTTACTTCAGTGTGTCCAGAGATCCATTGAAATATTAGAATGTAACTTTTTTGAGGAACTACATAGTATTTCTATGTAATAAAAATATGCATATATATACACATATTACCTCTATATGATACATATACATATTATATGTTACTATGATACAGATATAATAATGCTAGATATATGTATATATGATATATATATATATCCTCTGTCTCATAGTTACATCTCATATGTGTATATATAGATGCATGTATATACATATATACAGTGTGTATGTCTATATTTACACACATATACATATCCATATATGTGTGTGTGTGTATATATATATATATATATATATACACACACATACACATATAACCCTCCAACCTCACCCCCTTCAACTGATGGTAGAGATTTCTCTCTACTGGTTTATATGTACATTATTTTTCCTTCAGTGCTTGAAAGATTTGATTTCATTGACATGGTTACTTTCTCCAGCAGTGTAGATCACAACCTTTCCATGACTTAGTAAACAGTTTTATAAATTGCTGTGGTTTTAAAAAAAATCACTTGATGGCTAGCCTTCCAATGATGAGTCTCTTTGCCCAGACTCATGTCTGTCATCAAGCCTGTACTCAAAGATTGTCCAGCTTGGGAGGACTCACCAGACCTTGAGCCCCACTGGCATAGCCTCAGAGAACCCAGCGTCACCTCCACATTACAAGGAAGCACAGGAATGGAAGTAGAGAGGAAGATTTTTAAATACATTTTTTCTTAATTTATACACACTAATACCATACAATAGAAAGGATTTAACCGCATAAAAAATAAAAATCCTAGCCAAAAAAACCTTCAGCTCTAAGCAAATAATAGATTCTGAGTAGATCAAATAGTTCCAGCATGTAGATGTGTATGTATATGTAGGCATATGTCTTATGTGAGTATAAGGAACTGGCAATTACTTCAGAGGTCATAGGTTAGTCAACAAGCATTTATTAAGTGCTTCTTATGTGCCAAGCACAGTGCTAAGCACTTAGGGATATAAAAACAAAAATATGGGCCCCAACCTCAAAGAGTTCACATTCTAGTGGGGGAAATAACATGCAATAAACAGTACATAAAGTCAAATCCAAAATTATATTTTTAAAAATGTCCTTCTCCCTGGCACCTATGTCTGAGAAATGACCGCAGGGACCCATAATTTACCATTTCTATTCTCCAACATTGGGGGTGGGGGCAGGGCAGGAGGCAGTGGTTTTGGAGAGTTACAAAAGTAAAAAAAGGGAGAAAGAAGAAAACTTCTTAGGGATGAGAAAAGTACTCCTGTGACTTCCTAGGGGATCAACAGGAAAAACTAAGCCTTCTAGAGTCCTGTCATGCAAGCAATGCAAACATTTAATTGAAGTTTTAATGTGCTTTTTAAATCTACATTGGTTTAGAAGGCACTTAGAAGTCTGGCAGCAAATCCAGTGCCATCAGCTAAAAACATGGAAATCCCCGAGGTGCATTTTGTGGACTTTCTCTGTAGCTCCCGTACAGAGGGAGCTGCTCAAGCCTTTGAAGAGTCCACGGTGAAAATTCCCAGGATAGGCCCAAGTTTACCAGGCATTTAGCTGAAAGATGCTGCAGCTGAATCTTACCTTAAGCAACACCATCTATTTTCTTACTAAAGCCCTTTTAGAGTTAAAAGAGAGCAGGAATCTTGGAAACACTACCCATGCACATTTAATTAGTGAGCTAACTCCAGAGTTCAAATAAGAAGCTTTTATTGAAGTGGGGTAGAGGGGGAAATTATAAGGGCTACAATTAAGAGTTCAGTTGCCCTAAGTTCTTTTTCTTTTCTTTACAAAAATAAATAAATAAAGAGGATCAAAGGGATAGTAATTGAGGAAGATTCTTGGAAGTCTGGTCAGTCCTTGCTATCTTTCTGCCTGCCTGTCAGTGATAACAATCATTTTGGAGTCAGTCACTTCCTAATTAACCACCCTTTAGAAATGAGATCCCAGGGACAAATTTTGACTAGGCTTCAGCGACCAGAATTTGGCCCCAAACTTCTAAATCTGTGGTCCAATGTCTGCAGGACTGTGTGCTGACTGTTGGGCAGTGTGAGTGGCATTCATTTGTAAATCCCATTAAATCTTATTAACCAGGATCTGGACTAGAGTTTTTAGAGAATTCCCCAAGTGCCTCCAGCAGACCTAGATTTGGAATAATTTTTTTTTATTTTATTTTGATATTTTATTTGGAAGAGGACATGATGAGGGTCAAATACTAAAGAGACGGAATATTTGCAACTCCGGAGTCCTTTCCTCCTGAATTGCCTCTCTTATTTCAACACCCTAGAGCTAAGACCTAGGCCAAGCCTGCTTCTGGAAGACTCCCCCTATTACAGCTTGGCAAACTAATTTTCACAGTTTATTGGGAACTGCCAGTTTGGTAATTGCCTAATACTAGAACCCGGAGGATGAAAGAAACTGAGTCTGAGGGTGGAGTGAGCTTTGCACAGGCCATTATCTCCAGCTCCCTTTGAAGAGTAACTCAAGTTCTAAAGTATTTTCAAATGGAAGGTTCCTCAAGGTCTACCTGGAACAGGGAGTCTAGAATACTCTGCATTAATAAGAACGGAAGGGTGTAAAAGTAGGGCTTGATATAACTGGGGTTAGAGATCTCTGAAAATGATTTATTAGGAGGGGATTACCTACCACCCAGGCACTTCTTATCATAAGTAGGCATGCTGGAAGGCCAGAAGGTAGAAAGCCAGGCTAATCAAAATTCCCATCACCGAATTTACAGAGCTGCCCAAGATTCCAGATAATACTGTTTTGTGATCCTCCCCTCTCCCTTCTCTTCCTCCTCTCCTCTCCCACCCTCCCCACCACTTCCCTTCTCCTCCTTCCCCTTCTCCCCTCCCTTCTTCTCCCCTTCCTCCCTAGTATTCTTCCATCAGTTTCTAATTGCATCCTTTAGCAATATAACCAATAAAAGCCTGTGGCTCAATCCTAGAGGAGAATGGGTTAGAAATTAAAGGTTGGTGCACTAACTTCAGAGTGGATGTGCTCCCTCCAAGGTTACCCACCTCTATTAAGTTAGGTTCGAAGTGCACAGTGACAAGCTGCTCTGGACATGGGGGCAGGACGTTCTGGGCTGTTTCCCTAGGAACAGAGGCAGCTCAGGACAGCTCTTAGCAAAAGGCAGAGAGAGCAAGGCAATCACGGCTCAGTTTTCTTGGGTTCCCCACCCCCCACACCCTTTCTAAAACCACAGGTGCTGGTCAAATTTCTTATTCAGGAAAGAAAGCTTTGAAAATGTAATAATTGCTTTGTCAGGGATGAAGAGACAGGAAGAGCATCCCCCACCCTTCTGAACGGAAGGAATCTGCAGGGCTGCTCGTTGCCATGGAAGTAGCAAAAGAGAGAGACACTTTATTATCAGATGCAGCTCTGACCCTGCGAAGTCAGGCAGCCTCAGGAGCGGGTCTGGAGAGGGGCAAAGCAGAGATGGCCTCAGATATAAGGGCTCCAGCAAAAATGTCTGGGTCCAGATTTGTGAGCGACAAATCCCAAGAGAGAGGTCCCCGTTTCCCCTGTTGCTGTAGAATGAACTTGGGGTGTGGAAGAGGCAATCTGAATGTATTGCTCTCCATCATTTTGGATCTTTGTGTTAAACCCTGGTTTAGTCCTTCAATAAACATTTATTAAGTACCTAATATATGCAATAGTGCCTGAAGTAGTACTCATTAGTGTACTAGGGGCTGGACTACAGATCAGGAAGACCTGGGTTCAAAATTTGACTCAGAAGACTTTTATTAAGCTTATTATTAAGCTCTGTGACCTTGGGTCAGTTGTCTCTGTTCCTCATATGTACAAAGAGGAATACGATTCAGTTGGACTAGATGAGCCTTCTAGCTTTAAAATCTATGGTGTGTGTGTGAAGGGCAACATGGATCAAAAGTGTCTGAGTCAGGAAAACCTGAGTTCAAATCCAGCTTCTGATATGTATGTAGCAGCATGATTCTGGGCAAGTTATTTAACCTCTAAGTGCCCAAGTGTGGGAAATGGTTACTGATCTGTCTTGACAGAGAGTTCCCTTCACTAATGAAATTAGAGGTCTGGTACACAGGCAGCTAGACAGAGGCCTAGAATCAGGAAGACCCATATTCAAATTCAGCCTCAGGCACTTACTAGCTCTGTGACCCTGGGCAAGTCACTTAACCCTATTTGCCTCCGTTTCTTCATCTGTAAAATGGGAATAATACTCGGTCCTACTGTATCAGGAAGGCAATAGCAACGTAGACTATAATTGTCAAAATGCCTATATAGTTCTGTATCACAAAATATACAAGACTCTCCACATAGAAGGTAGAAGAAGTAAACCATTTACTCAGATTCCAGAGAGCCATATCCCACAAGCCGTCTACCCAGCCAGTCCACTTCATCATAACAGCATTTCCTGTAATATAACTTCCTTTTCCTGTCAGGAAGCTCCTCCTACCACATGTGACTTAGGCTTCCTGTGACATAAGCAGGTCACATGGCCTATTAATGGGTGGGAAAGATCTTCAAATCTAATTGCTACTACACCTGCCTCCCAAGGTCGTCAAATGAAATAATATTTTTAAAGCACTTAGCATGGTGTTTGGCACATTTTAAGTGCCATATTAATGGTGTTTTTAAAAAAAAATACAAAATATATAATATAGACACAGAACCTCTAATTCAACCCCCTCCCAACTCATCTAACACTTTGTTTTATACCTTCAACATACTTTTTAAAAAAAACTTTTTTAGTGGGGTAAAAAGACTTAGTACCATCCCTGGAACATAGTAGGTACTATATAAATGCTTATTTTCTCCTTTAAATTTTTTCTCCTTCCATTGCATTTTGCTACATTATGAACACAACTCTTCATAATCTTATACTATCCTTCTCTGTATGATCTTACAAACTCTATCATCTAAACAGGTTTATTCTCTAGAGGATGCCGTCTTTGGCTGGCATATCTCTTATTCCTACACTTGGCGAGGAAATTACGTGTTCTCTGACTGGGAAGATTTTAGGCTCTGCTGATCTCCTTATGGCAATTGATCTACATCAGTTAGGAAATGGATATCATCAGTGCCAATGGCCACGTACACAGATAAAGTTAATACAGATTAGAATGTCTTTAATAAGCGAATATGGAGAGATGGGGATTCATGAAAGAATTCTCGGAAGAAGTGGCTTTTGAGCTGAACCTTGAAGCATGAATTTGCTTTAAATATATGACAGACTTAGAAGACAGATTAGAATTTAATTTGTAAAGCAAATGAAGGGGTTGGACTAGATAATATTTAAGGTCTTTTTCAGTTCCAAATCCTATGGGCATCCTTGCCTTCTACAGAATTCAAAGAGCCATATAGATATTAAATCCATAAACAAGATTCATGGAGTTGATTAGAGACAAGTATTACTTTTCCCATTTTGTTAGATAGACAGATATAAAGCAACTTTCCTGAGGTTACTCAACAGACCGTAAGCAGAGGTAGGAAGGAAATTTGATCACCTCCAATGCTTACTACCTATGTGATCTTGGACAAGCCACACCCTCCCTATGCCCCAATTTCTTCATCTATAAAATAAAGGGTTAGACAAGATTGTCTCTGAGGTCCCTTCCAGCTCTATACCTATGACCCTATGACATGACTCTGTCCCAGTGTTCTATATGCTAGAGTACGTGGTCTCTTATGTTTAAAGTATGTTTGAAGCTATTTCCTGAAGCCACAGATGTTCTTTAGTACAAGGAGGATGTAAGGAAAAGAAGATTTTCCCTTTCTAAAATACAGCATTAAAGTTATCAGGCTTCCCTACTGGTAGCTATGAATTATAAAGACAGGAATATGTACTAGATGGGTGAAGGACATTGAACTTGTCTCCTTAGTTTGACTTTTATTCTAGCTAAAATACATTCCCATGCTAAACTAGAGAGAATCTTGGGAGTATTTAACCCTAAGTTAAATAGTTACCATAACAAAATGCTTTGATCTCAGCCTGAGACTTAGGGGTAGAAAACACAATTTCAACTTGGGGCCACTCTACTTGGCCTTTTATTTCCCTGGGTGTTGGCGGTTATGATTGTTAACCTTCCCTTATCAATGGTGAGGCTCTGGTGACTAAACCTAGAAGTCTGAAATTAAGATGACTTTTTCTGACTCTGAAGAGATGAACCCAGAATATAGTTGTTACTGTTGTTCAGTTGTGTCTGACTCTTCCTGATACCATTTGGATTTTTCTTGGCAAAGATATTGGATTGGTTTGCCATGTCCTTCTCCAGATCATTTTACAGATGAGGAAACTGAGGCAAATAGGGTTAAGTGACTTACCCAGGGTCACACAGATAGTAAGTGTCTGAGTTCAGATTTGAATTCAGGAAGATGAATCTTCCTGGCTCCAGACTCAGCACACTATCCACCGTGCTATCCAGCTGCTCCCCTAGTATATGCTAGCAGGGAACAATTCTCAACAGAGACTACGCTCTGAAGCTGCTGCAGGAACACTCAGATGAGATCAGAAGAGAAACAAGCCAACAGGGATTTGGGGCACGGCCGTCAATAACACAAGGCCATCACCATGAGAAATAACAGAACCAGAAGAATGTAGGAAAGAAATTTTCATTCCTAGAAACTTTTTTCTTTTTTCCATTTCATTAAATGTCTTCACTTTAAATTGTTTCCTCTGGCTAATAAAAGCTAGAATAAATACAAAAGGTAAATACATTGGTGTGGCCTTGATACCCCACAGATTATCTTGACTCTATATAGCTGTGTGAGGGCCTGGGGAGGGAAATATGAAAGGAGAGTGTCTCCAATGCAATGCTATATTGAATTTACATTGGCAGGCTAATTTAGAACCAGTTACAGCGCCTGCCATACAGACATGCCATGCCACACCTACTAGGGAATAGACTCAATAAGAACATTGTGATGACACCAGAAGATACTGATGGTTGTTCTAAAAAACTATCAGCTTAAATTGCCCCTCAGCACATGCACTGCCTAACCAAATGTGTTCCTCACATGTATGTGTCCCCTTATGTGAGATCCCCTTTTTGTGCTCATTCTCCACATCAGTAATGTTTTGGGGGGAACGTGCCTTTGGTATATGGGGGTAATGTTCCATTGCCAATTCTTCTTTCTGTTCTATTTCATTAAATGTCTTTGCTTTGAACTGATTGTGTCCTCTGGCTAATGGAAGCCAAAATAAATACAAAATGTAAATACATCGATGGGGGCTTGCGGTCACACAGATTATCTTGAATTTATACAGCTATTTGGGGAACTGGGGTGGGGGAGTATGAGAGGGGAGTGTCTCAGGTATTACACTGATATTGCACTGGTAGGCTATTTTATATCAAATTACAGGGCCTAGCACAATGCCTTGTACATAGTAGACATTCACTGAATGTTTGATTCATTTTGAGAAGGTTATAGAAAACATTTTTCTTTTGTTTTTTTAAAAAGCAGTTCAATTTTTTAAAAAAAACATTTTTGGGGGGGGCAGGGCGATTGGAGTCAAGTGACTTACCCAAGGCCACATAGCTGGTACACATGTCAAGTGTCTGAGGCCACATTTGAACTCAGGTCCTCCCGACTCGAGGGCCAGTGCTCTACTCATTGCGCCACCTAGCTGCCTCTAAAAAAAAACATTTATTAAGCTGCCAGGTATGCAGAGTATTATGCTAGGATAAAAAAAAACCAAGAAATAATCCCCACTTTCAACGAAATGGTACTTTATTGGAAATACAAAACATATATATTACAAATAATTTAAGATCTCCTAATCAGAGAAATACAAATCACTAAAACCTTAAAATACTACCTTACATCCGTTAGAATGGAAAAAAAATCCAACATTGGCAAGGTTGCGGGGAAACGGCACTTTAGTGCATTAATGGTAGGACTGCAGACTAGGACAAACATTTTGGAGAATAATATGAAAATATGCAATTAGTCACAGAACTGATCCTACTTTTGGAACAAATATCTGGCTCAAATGATTGCATTTGATCTCTCAATCAAGCATTTATTAAGCACCTGCTATTTACTAAGCACCATACTATAGTGTCCTTGAGGACACAAGGTCAAAAACAAAACAAATCCTGTCCCTAAGGAGCTTACATCAAGGAAGTAAAAAACACATTTACATACAAGCAGATACAAAATATTTACAAAGGAAATCCAAGGTAATTTGGGTGGAAGAGAAACTAGCAGCTGGGAGGTTAGGAAAGCTTCCAGTAGAAGATACCACTTGTTAGAATTCTAGCCCTAAAATATCATATGAAGGGGGTGAGGGTGGGGGGAAGGGCCTATGTATGTGAAAATATTTCTAGTTGCTCTATCAATAAATAGAAATCTAGAGGCAACCTATGTGTCCAATAATTAGAGAATAGCAGACAAGTTTGTAGTATAACAATATAATGGAATATTTTAGTATCACAAAATTTAATACATGACATGTACAAGGAAATACACAAAAGCTTATATGATTTGATTTGGAACAAAATCAGCAGAATAAGAATTATATATAAAATAGTTATAATTATGTCTATGTATGTATATATAATATATATTTAAGAAAGAAAAAGAAAAGGGAATGGAGGGAATACAAATGGAAAATGGAGCCAAAAGTTATGGAATTTTAGGTAGGCTCAGAAGGCATCATCAAACAAAAGCATTTTCTTTACCTATTTATTGTTTTGTAATTCATTTGGCTTGGCTTTGCTAAGATTTGGAGTAAGATTTTACCCCTTCTTTTGCATATGTATTCAATTATGTTGTACATAATAATATAATTTAAAGTTATTTTAGGAGGGAGAGATCAATTAGGGGGATTAGGGAAGGCTTCATGCGAGAGATGTAAGGGTTCTATGAGGAGGATATATCCTCTGTCGGGGAAGTAAAAAGGGACAGTGAATATTTGGGCAGATGCTGAAACCAGAACACACAGCTTATGAAGGAGAACAGTGTGAAATGAGACTGACAAGGTAGGCTGATCATGAAAGGCCTTTGTAGAATGTTAAACTGTAAAAATGACAAAAGCTGGAATAACCAATGTTGGTCTCCTCTTGGGATTCAATGACGACTGAGGCATATATTTCTAATTTGAAAGTATTCATAACCTCAGTATGTTAGTACCATGACCTGATTATATTGATGGTTATTTCCACCCAAGAATGAAAAATGAGACATGAAAACAAGTGGCTTCCCAATATGCCCTCATCATGGTGTGACCTGTTACTGATTGGGTACCGTAGTCCAAGGGGCCTGTCATGCTTTCTCTAGTACAATCTATTGTTCCATAAAAATCCCATTGAACTATTTGGATGTTCAGCTCGTTACACCAATACAAGTGCTTTTAGGTACCATGTCTGTGTCTAACTAACACTTAAAAAATTGTAGGAGAGCTGTATCCCTAGAATATGCTGCCCTACATTCCATGCATTTTAAACTGAGACATACAAGTAAATCTCTTGCAGGGATGATGCCTACCAATATTAGGAGGTTTGGCTCTGAAAATTAAATGGAATAGATAGAAGAATATAGCTTTGATACTGGCATGTTATGCTTTGCAATGTATTAAAATTCCCCACACATAAGAGATCCTAGAGCAATGATGAATTGTTAGATATAAGAAATATGATCTGTATTTGGAAGACTAGATGCCTTTATGCTCCCCAAAAAAGAGAATTAAATATTTTTATTTTAATTGAGGATTTTTAAGCCCTGCCAGTATATGTATAATAGGAATTTGAGAGCATGGACTTCATCAGAATGTAATTGCAAAGTAAACAATTGGCACTTGAGTTAAACAGGTTGTTCCTGGGTGTTGGTTGGACCAAACAAAGATATTGAGGATCTCTTGGAAAAAGAAGAAGAAACATAATTTGGTGTCTCCAAGCCTCTAATCTTCCTAATGTTATTATCGCCTCCACCCACATTTTGTCACAATGACAAACTGGCCAAGGTTAGCTGGACGCAACTCTCTTAAAATAATAGAAAGTACAGAGGATAGAGCATGCAGTCCTGCTAGGTCAGCAATGAAAGTTCACGCTGGAACTTGCACCCATGTTATGTTGTAGAAACGCTATTATCATTTCATTACTTCTTTCTTAACTCTGTCACATTGGATGCACCTCAACTTTTCAGAATTCTCTTTTCCTTTAGCAAATGTCCCGCTGAAGACAGACAGGAAATTGAGGAACTTACCTTTTCTTAAATCTGTAGTGGTATAGTACCTGTTCTGTTGCACTATTAGCCAAATTTAATACCTATGGTGCTTATGACCAATACTGGCGTATAATGAAATCCAAATCACTTGGAGAATATAAAGAAGACATTGACTAATGTAATGAGCTATTTTACAGATACGTAAAATGTAGAACTAAATTTCTCTTCAGTGGAAAACCTTTCCAGAAATAGCCATTAATGTAGCCAGGATAGGCACCTCACTACTTAATTCTATTGAGACTCAGCACCTTAGCTTCTGCCCTTTTATAAGCCTCTGAGTCCCACACTATCACTATTAGTGATGAAAAGCAAAGTTTACAAACTTATAGCCATAGCCTTAGCTCAATATACTCCATTATACTGATCTCTATGGTCCTTTCTAGGTCTAAATCTATTACCTGAGGTCCACTTGTACCTGCAATTCAGTGGAATAACATAAGCTTCTTGAGGGCAGCAACTTTGAATTTTGTTTTTGTGGCTCCTGAGCTTAGCACATCATAGTCATGGAGTAAAAGTGACACAGTAGAAAAATTCTGGAGCCAGAGGACCTGGGTTCATATCCTATCTCTGATACTTAGTACTTATGTGACCTTGGGCAAGTCTGTTAACTTCCCTGGATTCCTTGTCTGTAGAATTGGACTAGATGGTCTTAGAGCTCCCTTCTAGATCTCAGCCTGTGATTCTGTGACTTGGTGAATGTTGGTTGAACTGAATTGAACACATCTACCTACTCTCTACATTCTAGCAGAGAAAAATAAAAGCAACTAACCTTGAAGGTGCTGGGAATCTGTTTTTAAAGTAGTGGGGTTAATTTTTGAAAAAGCAATCTGAAAATAACATATTAATCTATAATGATCAATAAATTAATAAAAAAGAAGTAAAGCAATCTATTAAGTGTCTCCTACTAGTCAATCAGGGGCCATTGGGGCAGCTAGGTGGCACAGTGAGTAGAGCACTAGTCTTGGAGTCAAGAGGACCTGAGTTCAAATCCGGTCTCAGACACTTGACATACTTACTAGCTATGTGACCTTGGGCAAGTCACTTAACCCCAATTGTTCTGCCCTCCCCCCTCCAAAAAACAAACAAAAATAAGGGACCATCTCCAATTGTCTTGATCTATATCTGGCCACTGGACCCAGATGGCTCTGGAGGAGAAAGTGAGGCTGGTGACTTTGCACAGCCCTGCCTCACTTAAATCCAATTCACTTGCAAGTCATGGCATCACCTTCCTGATGTCACTGGACCTCATCGAGAATGAAGGACAAACAACAATACTAGTCAATCAAAGTGCTAAGTGCTTTTACAACCATTACCTCACCTGATCCTCACAACAACCCTATGAGGCAGGTGCTACTATTGTCCTGACTTTACAGGTGAAGAAGCTGAGACAGAGGTTAAGTGATTTGCCCAGGGTCGCACAACTAGTGTCTGAGGGCACATTTGAACTTGGGTCTTCCTGACTCCAAGCCTTCTGTCTACTGAACCACTTTCTGGCCAATTAAAAGCATTTAATTTTTCCCACTTAATAGCATTTTATTTTTTCTAATTACATATAAAGATAGTTTTCAACACTTTTATAAGGTTTTTGAGTTCCAAATTTTTTTCTCCCTCCCTCCTTCCCCTCCACCCGCCCCCATACGAGAAGCAATCTGATATAGGCTATACATGTACAATCATACTAAACATATTTCCACATTAGTCATGTTGTAAAAGAAGAATCAGAACAAAGGGGAAAATCCACAAGAAATAAAAAACAAAAAAAGAGGAGAAAATAGTATGCTTCGATCTGCATTCAGACTCCATAGTTTTCTCTGGATGCAGAAAGCATTTTCCATCATGAGTCTAAAGGCATTTATTGAGTATCTACTGTTTGCTAGATATTGGTGATACAGAGACAAAAATTCAACAGTCCCTGCCCTCAAGGAGATTGCATTCATTAAATGCGGAAAACAATATGTGTACATGGAAGTATGTAGATAACATATATAAAACAAATACAAGGTCATTTGTGGGGCAGGTAGTAGTTGGAAGAGAGGGAGAGGAGGGTCAGGAAATACTCTATTGTAGGAAATATCACTTAAGCTGAACATTCAAAGAGACTAAAAATTCTGGGAGACAGAGGTAAGAGGAGATTTCCTTATAGGTAGGTATGACAGCCTAGCTAGCCAAAGCTAAAAAGACAGGAAATGGAATGTGGTATGAGAGGATCCATAAGAAGGCCAGTTTGTTCAAATCCTAGAGTGTGTGAAGAGGACCAGGGCACACCAAACCCCAAATGATTTATTTGTTGTTGCTTAGACATTTTTCGGTCGTATCCTACCATTTGTGACCCCATTTGGGGTTTCCTTGGCAAAGATACTGGAGTGGTTTGCCATCTCTGTCTCCAGCTCATTTTACAGATGAGGAAACTGAGGCAAATAAGGTCAAATGAATTGTCCAGGATCACACAGCTAGTAAGTATCTGAGTCCAGAGTTTTTGAACTCAGAAAGATGAGTCATCTTGACTCCAGGCCCAGCACACTATCCTCTGTGCCACCTAGCTGCCCCTCAAATGATTTATAGCATTAAGCAATATCCATATGGAAAAACCAGAATTTTCAAGTTTCTGGCAATGTTCCTAGAAGTCATCCAACTGTGAGAGTGGAAAATCCTTCTGGGAGTGACAATTTGCCATATTATATTTGGATTCTCTTAGTAGCCTCATGATATTTGGGGGTAGCAAGACATCCCATTCGCTTGCTCTATTTTAAACAATGAATAATGAATTAACTGTTTACCTCCATACTTTAAGGAGCTGTGAATTCCTTAATGTGGGAATTCCTTCCACTGATAGTGATTACAGTCCCATATCTCTTGATCTTCTTGAAAATTTGTCTCAGGGTGACCATCCTACTGATCTGGTGATATGTCCCTCTGAACATAGCAAAGCTTGTCCTCAGATGTCAGGCATACAAATTCCTCCCTGTAAAGTGAAGGTATAGGATTTGATGGACTCTGAGATCCCTTCTAGCTCTACCCCAAAGCCTTTCCAGGTTGGTGGGATTTGCCAAGACATTTCTATCACTGGCGTAGTCTTTGAGAACACAGAGTAACCTCGTGCCACCACAAGACTGGAAAATAGGATTCAAACAGGGAGGGGATGAGAAAAATCAAAGGGAAATAACCTGAAGCAATATACAAAGCCATATGCTCTCTCTTCCCTACACAATGACTTGCAGGGTGAGAGGCTTAAGAGCATTAAATATAGCCACTATTAGCTCACAACAAAAGCAAGACCATGGTGGTTTTCATTGGTCACCCTCAGCCAAACAATGAAAAAAGAATATGTGGAATTTACTGAAATACTGAAATTACACTGGAAACATTCTCCGTGTGTGTCTCTGTCTCTGCTTCTGTCTCTCTTTAAGTACATAGTTGTTTTTTTTCTTTCACCAGTCTTCTGGCTAAGTAATGCTTTTAAAACAGCTTCCAAGGTATATATTTTCTAGCATCTCCAGAAAACTATAGATACAGAAAAAAGCCATGGCAAAACTTGCCTCAATGACAGTCACAATTTGGAAATTCTTGTCATCCCAAAGGAATCCTCCCTTCTGTAAGCCTCTCCAAGCAAAGCCAGCCTTCCCCTCTTTTTTTGCCAGCATTTCCTCCAAGTCCATGATCACTTAGCCCACCAGTATCTATTATTTGAAGGCATTGTTTCCTCTGTGTATATTCTTTTTCTACACCTCTATAAATATTTCTTTATGTGATTCTGAATAGGGCCATTGGGAAAATGCTGATAAGTCTTCCCAAGTGAATTCTCTGAAGACACTATCAGAAGATGGCTAGGATCCTTGGGCCCACCCTAGCTATCCAGTCACCCCCACCCCCACACCAAGCCTTTATTAAATAGCCCCAGGGTGGGGGTGGCATAGCGAATACCTACCTCCCTGCCACTGCTACCAGCCAGTACAAAATACCCCTTCCTTCCTCCTTCCTTGAAAACATTTTGAACATAAAACTTTGATACTAATTAATGAACTAATGTAATGTAATGTGAAAGAAAAGAGTGTTTTAAAAAGTTATCTCTTTCATTCTATTTTTCATTTTGCTCCTTTCCCCAGTGCATCTCAGAAATATCATGTCATGTCCCTACTTTCTGCCTATTCTATTTTTACTGCCTTCTCTCAGGAATACAGCTCTTCACTGGAGTCACTATCAGAGTCATAACTAGGAATTTTTGTGCCTGGTGAAAAGGTAGGGCCTTAAAGAGAGACCATGAGGCCCTGCGTGGGAAGGAAGCAGAGTATGGCCAGTGCAGGGAGGAACAAACCTGGGGTGCAGGAAAGCCTTGAATCCCACCTTCAAGCTGCACAAATATTCCACTATAGTGCATCAGGGATGACTTTCAGGTAAACTAACTAGGTCTAGTCATGTCTTGGAGGAAGCAACCTGTCTCCACAAGACTATGCTTCCTATACCATGCACAATGCAAATGATGAACCTCCACAAGATTGATCTCCTTTAACCCTAAGCTGCATCAAGAATGGGAAGGAAGGAAGGAAGGAAGGAAGGAAGGAAGGAAGGAAGGAAGGAAGGAAGGAAGGAAGGAAGGAAGGAAGGAAGGAAAGAAGGAAATAAGGAAGGAAAGAAGGAAGGAAGGAAGGAAGGAAGGAAGGAAGGAAGGAAGGAAGGAAGGAAGGAAGGAAGGAGGGAAGGAGGGAAGGAGGGAAGGAGGGAAGGAGGGAAGGAGAAGGAGGGAAGGAAGGAAAAACCATTTTTGGTGCCAGATATGTTGCTAAGAACTGAGGATACAAATACAATCAAACATAATAGTCCCTGCCTTCAATGAGCTTACATTCTAATGAAGGAAAATCAAACATAAAGGGGCCCTATGGAGGGGGTACAGTTACTGGCAGCTATGGCAGAATGATTTGAAAATGGTGGGAAAGTACTGGATCTGAGAAATTTGAGGCAAAAGTTCAACTATCAGAATCCAGGGTATCAGGAGCAGAGGCCGAGGCTCTAAATCGAGGGAGTGAAGGAGTATGTTCATAGTGTATGGAATTGTGGAAGAGGACAATGGTCAGTAGGGTGGTAGCCAGACCCAGGCAAGGGAGCTGGGTTGGTTGTTGTCAAAACAGAGCCTGGTGGTCATGGGGTAGCACAGAGTTAGCCGCAGATAGGAGAATGCATCCCTCAGTTTACGCCCCACATCCTCAGCCACCTCAGCTTCCCATTCCCATACCCCAGACTCTTTTGAAACCCTGTCTGGGTTGCCATGGTAACTTCTCTCCTGCTCAGGTGTCTTGGACAGATGGTGATACTGAAACTTTTGAAGCTATTCTGGAAATCTTCCCCTTTGCTTACCTTAGATGTTGGGAGTTAGAACGGATGGTTTCTGCAGCAGAAAACTGTGCCTTGCCTAGGGCTTGCTAGGAGCTCAGGCAAAGACTACTTTATATAACAATAATAGTTTTCATACTTAGCTGATAAAGTGAATGGGGCTAAAACTTTGGACCAGAATCTCTAGGGGACTTACCTGCAATGTAGATATGACTCACTGTTGTAACTTAAGTTTGCTAAGGCATCACCTCCAAAAAGCTTTGCCGTGACATTTGTGTGTTAAAGGGATTTTTTTTTATAAATGTGCTACTAGAAGAGAGAAATGGAATAGAGTGTGAAGGTTATTTAGAGCAGAAGATGGTGGGAGCAAATAGGAGGGAGCCCCATCCATATCAGACAAGGGATCTGGGAAACAGGACTGCCTTTCATTGTCTGACTTTTTTATATCTGATGCCGATAGCCAAATTGCCACTGAGGGAGGAAGTGGCACCCACCTAAATTTCAGTACCGGCACAAATTCCCATTTCCTCTACTCTAATTCTAGCTCTGTCTGTCCCTTGTCTTCTATTCCCACTGCCACTATCCTAGTACAGATCTTCATTACCACCCACCTGGAGAGGTATAATAGCCTCTTGACAGGCCTTCCTGCTTCCACTCTCCTCTCTCCAAATCATTTTTTACAATGCCATCTGTCAGACTTGTTTCCATGTTCACCGATCAGGTCATGTCACATCTCTTGTCGAAACTCCTAAATGGCTCTCTATTGTCTACTGAGTAATAAGCAATTACCCAAAGCCCTCCACAACCTGATGCCACTCTACTGTCCCAGCCTTAATCACAAACCACAGTAGCCTAAAAACTCTCAGTTCTTACCAAAGTATGTGACCTCGATCATGGATTTTGTTTGTGTTACTTGATCTAGTCCAAACTGTACTTCTTGTCATCTCTTTCAATGCTTTTCCACTTCCTCATCAGAAACTGAACTTTTAGGGCCAAAATATGTTGATTCTACTGTCATGGATAATGCAGAAAAATTGTACAGAATTCTGACATAACTGCTTTATTTTGCCTCTGTTTACTTTTCTGTCTACTTTCATCTGTAGTTGCTTTGAGGATGAACTGCCTTAGTTGGGTTTCATGCCTAGGTTTCTGCAGATTTGTTTTCTCTCCCACTCTTCTTTGTTGTTTTGTGAAATACTGTGGCTCAAAATTTTCTACCACTCACAACTGTGTTTACATTCTAAAGTAGTTACATGTTTCATACATGTTCCTCTATCTAACAAAGAAGCAAGTGTTCCTTGGTTGAGACGATCTCTAATTTCCTTTGGGCTCCTCATCATGGTGATTACTGTATCAGCAAGAAGAGAATATACCAAATGACTGGAAAAATCCATAGATGGAACTATTACCAAAAAAAAAGTAATCAAGATGACATTAATCACTATTGATCCATATGACTACTTGCTCATTTCTATAAAATCTTTAGGAGAATTATCTAAGGCACTTGTTCAGGGTATGTTTGCTTGAAAATATGAGGTGAGAGCAGGCAGGCTTTTGGAAATAATTTCCTGCTGAAAACCACATCTTCACAGGCAAACAATGACTTGAAATGAGTAGAGAGTATAAGATACCACGGTGCACGTTGTTAATCGATTATTTTTAAAAGGAATTTTTACTATGTAGAGCTCTCCTCCAACAAGGTATCTCCCATGCTTATGTTAAAATCATGTAAGATTGCTTGAAACATACAGAAATAATTTGTGTAAAGGTATGAAGAAATATCCCAAGGTAATTTTGTTTGGAGATTCTCTGCTTTTTGAGTAAGGGACAAGGAAGGGAAGCATCCTTCCTAAAGGTTGCCACAGCATGCAAGATGTCCTGCAAAATCCAAATGGAAGGAGGATCCCTTATAAATTATGAGGTTCACCAGTTTCTCCTGGTTGTGAATGATTTGTGTTGGTCACATCAATCCCCAGAACACTACAGTGATTCTTTGATAAGATCCATGACTACCCCAAGCCATTTACACAGAGATCCGCTGAATGGATGAAGAATGCCTACCAGCCAAACCATGAATACAACTGTTATATCTACTTGGTCATTTAGACAGTCTCTGAAAAAGAAAAATTATCTCAGCCCAGATTTGGAGAGTGAGAGAGAGATGGCTAGATTGCATTTGAATAATCTTTTTCCAAGCAACAACTTCTTTTCTAAGCAGCAACCTGACACCTCAAACCCACATTAAAATAAACTTTTAATAGTCTTTTTAAAAAACCTTTTGTTGAGCTTATATGACCATAAAAAATAGAATATCATAATTTCTAAAGAATTAAGTTTGCATGTGACTCAATGGTGAATGGAAAAGCACATATTGGAAATGTAGCATGATGCACACAGTTGGTTGTAGCATGTTAACAAAGATGCTTTTAATGCAAGAAATAGTATAAAAAGATATTTAGTAAATGTATTGTGAGAAAAGGAGGTAGGCTAGTCATTTAGCAAGAACAAGAGAAAACAAATGAACAGCTTTAATGATACATTGATACCCATGGAAAGTTAAAATCCCTATTAAAAAACAGAAGGAAGGAAGGAAGGAAGGAAGAAAGGAAGGAAGGAAGGAAGGAAGGAAGGACGGAGGGAAGGAAGGAGGGAGGGAAGGAGGGAGGGAAGGAGGGAAGGAAGGAGAGGAGGACGGAAGGAAGGAAGGAAGGAGGGAGGGAGGGAGGGGAGGAGAGAGGGAAGGAGAGAAGAAAGAAGGGAAGGAAGGAAGGAAGAAAGGAGGGAAAGAGAGAAAGAAGGAAGGAGGGAAGGAGAGAAGGAAGGAAGGAAGGTTGGAGGGAGGAAAGGAAGGAAGGAAAGAAGGAAGGAAGGAAGGAATGCAAGAAATAGTATAAAAAGGTATTTAGTAAATGTATTGTGAGAAAAGGAGGTAGGCTAGTCATTTAGCAGGAACAAGAGAAAATGAATGAACAGCTTTAGTGATACATTGATACCCATGGAAAGTTAAAATCCCTACTAAAAACAGAAGGAAGGAAGGAAGTAAGGATGGATGGAAGGAAGGAAGGAATGAAGTATGGAAGGAGGGAAGGAGGGAGGGAGGGAAGAAAAAGGGAGGTAGAGAGTAAGGGGAAAGGAAGAAGGGAGAGGGAGGAAGGGAAGGAAGGGAGGGAGGGAGGGAAGAAGGAATACTTCTGATCAGGGGTGTGCTGGAATCAGCTCAAGTTGGGTTGAAAGTGTCAATTGTTAAATTTTTAATGTGAGCATTAACAGCTCAGGTATCAGCAACTTACAAATCAGGGCTTAATTTATTGTTTTGCTAATTGTCTTTTTTTAAAGAAAGAGATAAAAAATGTTAGTCATGCAGCTTAAACTTAAAATAATGTCTTATACTTTTTGTGGATAACCAGTTATTAAGCATTTGCCAACACAATCCTGGCCTCCACTTCAACCATTGAAGATGTCAAAACATCCCTCCTGTTGCACAGATTGACTGCCTCACCATAGGCCTGTGGATTACCCAGCAGTTCTAACTCTTCCCTAAAGAGAAAAGGAAAATATAGTAGGAGGGTTAGACACCTCCTGGGTAGGATAACCTGTGGTCTCTCCCTTGAATCTGCTCCCCAGTGGTAGACAACATCTGGCCCCCTCACAGGTATCCCATTCTCAGAGTGTCCACCAATATATCAGTGCCTCTGTGTAGTGACTGCTGACTACTCAACAGATTTCAGAAGCCAAGAATGAACAGCTTTAGAAGTAAAGCCCTCAGGCTGAATGAAGATATGATTTTATTTTTTTGTTTTAAAGTTCAAACGTAGCCATTTCCCTGAATGTTAGCTGTGTAGTCTTGTCCTTAAATACATGCCAAAAAGGAGGGGGGGGTGTCTCTGATATGATATGAAGAGTGGCATATCTCAGTCCATTAGGGATATATCTGATAAATATATCCGTGTATACAAATCTATTTCAAGTAGAGGAATTCCCCATCCTTTAGAAAAATCAGGCATGGATACACAATTAATAGAACCCCAGAGAAAGAATCTTCCTAAAGAAAGAGGCCATGGCCCACATAGTTACTCGACAGAGTTAGCAGGATTCAATGCCAAATCAAATCAGAAATCACAAAGCAAAGAGATCCAAGGGGTAAATGAGAGGCAGGAAAGAGAGGTTGTTAATAGATACCAAGCCATGAAAGTAAGTACTAGCATATGTCCTTCATGGGGTTATCACATGCTGGTGACTGGCAATCACAGTGCTAAGGCATGATCTTGTTCTGGTATAGCACCTAGGGCATCTTCCCCTACTTTAAATGTGATGCACCTGGCTTCATGGTACTCATTGAAAATTAATCCACTAAAACACATGATCAGTGAGAAAAGTGGGACATGCAAAGAGAGACACATACATGGGGGAAATGTGTGGCCAGGGTAAACTTGTCAATGAGCAACTCCTGTATCTGAAACTTCAAGGCCAACAACACAGTTGGGCTATGTAATCACACTGCTCCAGCTGGGCACATCCCCAACTACACATTGTCTATAGTCTCTTCCAGGTTTTATGGGTCATTAGTCCAGTGAGGCTGAGGCTGGATGGTGCTCCATTAGTATGTTTTCATGTCTCCTCTGGTCTCATGGAACCTGAGTTTCTCTCTGATACCAACTCATAGTTGATTTCATCTCTTTCAAGTTCCTGCTGATCATCTCAGTTACTGCCTGTTAATGTGTAAAGACTAGAAAGCCTCTCTCCAGACTGATAGTTCTTTTTCAATAGCAAAAAATACAAGCAAACACATTCAGCCTCAGACTGAATGCTAGCAGAGTGGCTTCCAAGCTAAGATTGTCTATCTTTTGACCCCTATACCTAGACTTGAATCACAGTCCTTTGCCCCAAATAATTATTTATTTAGAGTTAGAAGTTCCCAAGATCCTCTGCAACTTGACATACATACAAACTTGAACCAGAACAAAAAACAAGTAAAAGAGACAGATGAAATAAACCTAATGCCCACTTCACTTGGACCCAGTATATACTTTGCTTAGACACAAAATATACTTTCCCTCAGTTGAATGTAATAGAAAGGTCCTGTTACCTGGGGACCATTCTCCAAGGGCTGCCTCCTCCCACTTACCACCCACCCCCAACCTTTCAGGTATGAGTAGTACAATAGGAAGAATCCTGAATTTAGAATCAAACAAGGTGGGGTTCATATATCCAAATTCTGCCATTTACTCCCTGTGTGACCTTGGGCTTACTCCCTATGTGATCTTTGCCAAGTCTCTTTATCTTTTGGGACTTCCGTTACCTCATCTGTAAAATGAGAGTTTTAGGCTTTGTTCAGTCATTTTGGTCTGATTCTTCACGGCCCCATTTGGAGTTTTCTTGGCAAAGATACTGAAGTGGTTTGCCATTTCATTCTCTAGCTCATTTTATAGGTGAGGAAACTGTTGGATTAAGTGACTTGCCCAGGGTCACGTAGCTAGTAAGTGTCTGAGACTGGATTTGAAGTCACAAAGATAAGTCTTCCTGACTCCTTCCTGGCTTGTGCTACCTAGCTGCCTTCTTGGTATTAGGCTAGATGGCCTTTAATGGTCCCTTCCAGCCTTACATTGATAAATAATCTGATGATCCTATGGCCCGAGGTAGGAGGAGGGAGGGATTGCTGCCTCCTCCTGAACCAAGTGCACCTTCATAACTATCATTTGAGCGACTATGCTCCACCTTCCAGTATGAATGGAGGAGGGTGGCAGTCATGGGGAGGCTTACCTCCTGACCGTTGTGCCATCCTCCCCCATATCCAGTGAAAGCTGCCCCTGGTACAGTTTCAGCTAGCTATGCCTCTTACTAATTGCATGATTTCATGATGCTCACCATCATCCCTGCAAAGTATTATATGAAATATATTTTTCTATTAATGTTTTAAATAAAAATGAATGAAGATTAATTTCACTTCTTAATTTTGTGACTAAAGATTTATTTAGAGAACTTTACAATAGCTCCAGAGAATGGTGAGCACCCCTCTTCCCCGGGTTAGAAAACCAAGATGGTAGGCAATTCTAGAGAGGCATTCCATAGCGACCTTAGCAATGATTCAAGGGAGCCTATGTGAATACCTATACATTTGTCCTGTTTTCCTTTAGCTATCCACATTGTGGCACACGTGGTTAACATGGAGCGCTATCACATTGGCCAATCCAAAGAGGCTGGGGAGCTGCCAAACAAGCTTTCTTACCTTGGCAACAACCCAAATGAAAGCTACCTGAACCCAATCAGGAAATATGACACAGTGAGTTCCCCTCAATGCTTGTCCATTTTTCTCATCTGAGAAATCTTCCTCTTTTGATCTCTCTGTCAGGAAAACTATATTTCAAAGCCTTTTAATAAAAGAGAGCGAGGCAGAGGGTCTGCCAAATGCTAACATCAATTTCAGCTAAAAATGTGAATTTTTTTTACCATAAACTGCTGAGAGGGTACACAGCAAGGAAAAAAGCAAGGAATGGCACTTAATTAGTTTATTGGGGGAAGGGAGAGTAGATTAGGTCTAGTATAGAATGCAATAAACCTGTTAAAATGCAATATTTTACATTTTAAAACCTTGCGTAAGAGAACTTTTTTTTCACCCCGTGTCAGACTCATAACTATGAAGTATCATCCAGATTCAGGGAATATAAATTGGATGTCTTCATTTTCAATTTGCAAATTGTTTTCTTGACCCACTCTTATAGGCCTCATATTTTGGCATACATTTGAATTGCTGGTGGTGTAGATCTGATATTGGGGAAATGAGCTAATTTTATGGCCAGTGTTACCATTAGAAGTAACTGTGACTGCACAGAGAGGCTGATTATTGAAGGAAGAGGATGATAAAAATGTAATCACCCAAATTGTCAATAATCTCCACATACACATTGTGTAAGCTACCTTTTTCTTGGGAACACAAAAAAAAGTATTTTAATGAAAGAGTCCTGGATATGAAGCCTGAAGGCTTAGGTTCAAAAAATCCTGGCTCTACCACTAAGTAATCACTTTTAACAAGTCAGGGACAAGTCTCCTACAGTGTTTTCTAGTCCCACCTCCACCCTAAAATTCTGAGTTTGGGATCTGATTCCACTATCTACTAGTTGTGTGAACCTGGGTAAATCAGTCAATGCCTTTTAGCTTTGGTTTCCTCACCTATAAAATGCAAATAATGGTGATCATGGACACAATAATTAGTAATAATAATATTTTTTTTCAAAGATGCTTAAGGATGTTTAAAAACAGTTTATTCTCTTAAAGGTCTAAACATTCCACTTTTTTCTTGCTTATGCTATTACTTTATGCTATTCTTGAATAAAGCATTTGCTAAAAAAAGGTAAATTTCAGGCTATTTCCCAATAAACTAAAGTCCTTTATAAACTATTAGCTGATTATAACTGAAACCTTCCTCTAGAGGAGGGGTTGACAAACTACGGCCCTTGGGTCAAATACAGTCGTTGTAAATCCTGGGAGCTAAGAATGGTTTTCTAACATTTTTAAATAAAGTTTTATTATATTTTTAAAATGTAAAAACCAGTCTTAGCTCTCAGGACTTGCAAAAACAGGCCAGCTGATTTGGCCTGACAGCAATAGTTGGTCTTTTCTGCTGTTGAGGAAGAAGGGAACTGCTTCTCTAATTCCCTAAGCTAAACATGGTCCCTCAGTCAGCCAGTCTGTCAGTAAACTAGCATTTATTGGGTTTTTACTATGTGCCAGGCCTTGTTCTAAGAGCTAGGGATATAAAGAAAGGGCAAAATAGAAATAACAAAAGCTTGAATTTCTCATACCACTCTACTTGAATTCTCCTATGCGTTCATCATTCTATAGCATATTATACTTATTTAGATACATGGTTCAGCCCCCTACTAAGCTATAAATTCTTTGAGGACCAGGAATGTGCTGTTTCTCTTTTGCCTGACAATGTTGTTGAGTATTTCTTCCTTTCTTCTTTACTTCCTTCTTTCTTTTCTTTGTTTCTCCCTTTCTTTCTCTTCCTTCCTTTCTTTCCTTTTTTCTTCCTTCTTTTCTTTCTTTTATTCTTTCACAAAATATCTTAGGCTCTTACTTTCTAATCTTAACTAGAAAAGTACCTTTAAAACATGTACCAATTGAGATGTTTTTCTTTCAGAACTTAATTACTGAATTCCTAACCACAATAGCTGGTGTAACTGGACTGGTGATCTCCGTGGTTTTGATTTTGATCATGACCTCATCAATTGAGATCATTAGACAAGCCTCCTACGAGTTATTCTGGTATACACACCACATGTTTGTCATCTTCTTCATTGTCTTAATTATCCATGGAACAGGGTAAGTTCAAACTCTATGCATAGATTACAACCTATTAAAACTTTGTGTACCCCAAATGCCTCTGATAGTCATTCTGACAGATTTGTGACACAGATAGAGTTTAGCCATGATTCTGCCACCGTGCAGTCTTAGAAAATTCACTTGATTTCTCTCTACCTCACTTTCACCATCTGTGAAAGGAAAGAGTTTGAGAAGGCTATCTTGAAAGTCTCTTCCGCATCTATACCTCATTCTTGCTTCCATGACCTAATGTTGATGTCACCGTACCAAGAGAAAATATTCCTATTGGAGAGTGATACTTCATAACTAATCTTGCACAAGATTATATATAGATACTCCACCCAATTTTGCAGATGGGAGAAAAGGAACCCAGATAGATTGTGATTTGTCCAAGATCACGGAGTTGGTCAATAAATGGTCAAGCTGGAACTTGAATCCACGTCCCTACCACATTTCCTTAAAAGAACTCTGATTCCTTATTATGAGTTATTGGTTTGAACAAAGCATTTCAAACTAGAGTTGGCAGTCTTCAGCACAATGTGGCACATGGAGTCAAACATTTTGGGGTTCCAAGCAAATTTTACTTGGCCCATCAGCAGTCCTTCCAGGGTTTCACATACACAAGCTAGATCCATGCCTTGATGATTCCCTCCCCTTATACTTGCCTCTCACCCAGCCCCTGTGATTCATTAAGTCTTCCAAGCCTTGTGGTTCCAAGCATCACCTAAGTGGATATGCATTCACCATCCAAAGGGAGAAACATGGGCCACTTTGGAATGTGTGTCTAAGGAAGATAATCACCAATAAGGTGACAGCCAGCACTATGAAATACACTGGGGGAAACTGTTGGAGAAGGAACATCAGAGAGTCACATGCCATCTTCCATCTCCTTCCCAATACATCTCAGATCGGTTCTACTCCTTTAGAAGAGGGCCATACTCATTGCCATCACCATGGTCATTGCCACTGCTGCTGATGCTATCCTTGCAGCTGCTGCCACTGCCTTTAAGAAGCAGCATAGTCCATGTAAATGGGATGAGATTAGGATGCAGAGGACCTGGGTTCAAATCCCACCTCTCTCAATCACTGTATGTACTATACTGCCTTCACTAACTCTATGTTCTGTCAAACTGACCTCCTGTCTGTGCCCCGTGCAGTGAGACAACAAGCATTAATAAATGCTTACTGTGTGCCAGGTAGTGTGCTAAATTCTTGAATTACAAGAAAAAAAACCAGGGCAAAAACAATCCCTGCCTTCAAGAAACTCACATTTTAATGTGCATTTGAGAAATCCACATTAACAGTATTCTATCTTGGTGCCTTCATGAATTTGGGTAGCTAGTCTCTCAGGTCCAGAATGCACTCCCCCTCCTCAACTCCATCCCTTAGGAACTTTAGATTCTGCCAAGACATAGCTTAGGTGCCACCTCACACTCAAAGTGTTTCCTGATTCCCTTCTGTCCTAGTTAGTGCTTTCTCCAATTTAAAATATCTTTGTATTATTTATGTACAGGGTGTATTTGCTGAAATCATCCTCGCAGCAGAATGTAAGGTCCTTGAACAGGAAGACTATTCTGTTTTTGTCTTTGAGACCATGATGTCTTTCATTGTGTAGGCATTTTTCATTTTTTAATTATATCAATCAATAAGCATTTATTTAGTGTTTACTATGTGTCAGGCACTGTGCTAGGCACTGGGAATGCAAAGACAGAAGTTAATCAATTGAATTGAACTGAACTGAATTTGGACATTCTAAAGCATGTTGCAAATGTGAGTTATAATTATGTAATCCAGTGGTTCTCATTTATTGGTTTGCAAATCCCTCGCGGGGTTCATCATGATGGTCAAAGGGGTTCATACTAAAAATTCTGTAGTGTTGCCTTAATCAGTAACTAATTATAAAAAATATTAGGAGTAGTATATCAAATTACCCTGGAGGTTCACAATGCATTTTTTGTTGTTGTTGAAAGAGGTTCATGGAACAAAAAGTTGGAAACCATTGATCTAATCTAACCCTTCATTATATAACACTGGAAAGAGACCCAGAGCTGTTAAGTGATTTGCTGAAGGTTACAAATAGCCAGGATGGAGAAGCCAGGCCTGCTGCTTCAAAGTCTAGTAAGCTTCCCACTACCCTCACACTGCTTAATTCCCCCCATGCATTTCAATCTAATAATACTTTTCTTGTTCAGGGCAGTTCTAGCTGGGCCTCTGGGTAGTTTCCTAAGTGCAAACTAGCTTGTCTCTTTGGGGCCGTCAAGGTCTTCTGTCAGAGGAACTACCCTTTCTCGTGGGAGTCTATACCACCTCCTTTCATGAGGGCTGTTCTTAATGCTGTTACCTTGTAGTCTTGTCAAGAATCTCCCCAGGTTCTGATGGTGCTTCCTTATTACCCTCACCCTAACTGTGCCAATGTGTTTCTGCACTAGGTAAACACAAGAGAATCTAAGTTTGTAGTGGACCACTTGGAATTTTTTAATGTGGATGAATTTGTAAGTTGAAAAATGCAATATTTACCTTGTTGAGAGACTTATTTGGATATAGAGACTTCACTTAATAGGTAGCTAGGTGGCACAATGGGTAGAGTACTGGGCCTAGAGTGAGGAAGACTCATCTCTCTGAGTTCAAATCTGGCCTCAGATATTTACTAGCTTTGTGACCCCGGGTATGTCACTTGCCTCAGTTTCCTCATCTGTAAAAATGAGCTGGAGAAGGAAATGGCAAACCACTCCAGTATTTTTTCCAAGAAAACCCCAAATGCATCGCAGAGTTGGACACAACTAAAACAATCAACAACAACCACAAAAACTTCACTTGATCATGGATGTTTTAAGTATCTAGGGTAAGATGGACATAACTGAAGTCACTTACAAATTCCAAATGGAAGATCTAGGAAAAGTAGATTCACTTGAGCCTATTTAGGTGGGAGCTTTGGGGTTTCTTTTGTAGTTTGTGTTTTTGAGTCACAGCTTTAGGGAAGACTCAGTGAACAAACCTCTCTTTCAATGCAGATGGGTGTTATAGTAATTAAGTTGGGGCTTCTTTTATTCTTCTTTTAAGTGCCTTTAATGATTCTGGCCTTTGTTTGAATGGGGCAGATAAAGTGGGATTTTGCCTTGGAGTGTTTCTCAGCATTAAGACAATCAGAGAGTCATATAATTGTATTTGATGTGATACTGGGGTTGGGGAACTTTCACACACCCAGCCTGGGTGAGATCAGAGCCCTCAGGGCTCTGAACAGGATAAAATTGAGGGGAGCTTGGCGGTTGACTTTTGGGGCACACTCATGGAAGGAGTATTGAGACTCTGGGCAAGATGCAACTGCCCCCCAGCTTTGCAACCCAGTATTGGTGTTTCTCTGTCTTGTGTCTGATTCAAATCACTATGTATTGTGATTTAAATCAGACAAGGCCTGTCTGTTGATGTTTGTAATTATTTGCCTTGAAGTTCAGGGGGCTGAACTTTCCCCCTGAACTAAGTGAATGATTCTTGTATGTTTGATTAAAGTAAGATTGTTAACCCCTTAAGTTGCTTTCCTGAGTAAAGCAGATCAAAGAACCTGTGTTGGCATATTTCTGCGGGCTGGTTGTTGGTGGGTCTTACACCCCTACAGAAGCTGCTAGCAGATTGTCGCTACAATCAGTCCCTATTCTGCAATGTATAGCTGCAGAGAGCTGCCAGGTGCTTTGTGATGTTAAGTGTCTTGTCCAGGGTCACATAGCCAGTAGGTATCAGAAGCTGGACTTGGGCCCATGGCCATTGTTATCTACCAGTAGCTACATCTCTTGAACTTATTAAAGTCTTACAGACCTTTCTAAGATTAAGAATGTTGTTATCCATACAGTAAACTCTTAATAAATGTTTGCTGACAGAATAACTGACTTCCTAAATTAGTCATTCTGTGAATCACCCTTTTTGAAATTGGAGAATTAAATATAACTGCTTACTTAACTGAAAATATTATCCAGACTAGATAGCCTCCACAAAGCTGTCCAGTCAGGATGATTCATGAAGTCCAGATGGTTTCTATGGATATCCAGCTGCTTTCTGTTTTCATACCCTATAAGGTGCAAAAAGTCTGGGTGACCTAAGAAACCACCACAATAATGAGTTTGTGTAGGGTCAGAGTTTCTCAGTTTCTAATATTAATGTTTCCCTCAGCATACCACAATATAGTTTTGTTGATATAAAGGAGAAACTCCAACATGACCTGCTCTAATTCTCCATGCAGCTCCACCAGATTACAGGTGAGCAAACTTGAGAATGGGCTCTGAAACTGGGCTTGAGAACAACTGGCCAAAGGTCAATCTATATTTGAATTAATCATAATCACCCCAACTGGTAAGACTCACTTCAAGTACCTACCTCAGATCTTTTAATGTGACATGAAGGAAGCTTCATAGATGATCCATTGTGACCTTGGAAGACTCTAGGCCATGCAGTGGCCTTTGAAGAACTAAAATTACCTTGCCTTGCCCATCTCCTGACCTCTTCCTTCAAAGTCCCTATATCAGTAAAAGAGAAAGAAGGAAAAAAGTTAAATAAACTTGCAAAAGAAAAGAGGACCCATTGACAGAAAGATAGCCAGTTGATTAAAATCAGCCATCAGGAATTCACTTGAATCTGATTTAGTTCACAAGTTCACCTGAAAGATGTGAGTGGATTAAAAGAAAACTTTCTCTTCTTTATCAGTTCTTTTCTTTTTCTTTTTTTCTTTCTTTTTTTGGGACTCAGTTTTCCCATCTTATAAGTGAATTGAAGTGCCCCACCACTGACTGGCAAAGAAGCTTTGATCTGCTCTGTTTCTTATCTGGGCTGGTTCACCCCCTCCTTAGGCAACCTGGTCACCTTTTGCTTCTGGGGATTCACCATACTGGTGCCAGGCTTCGTATGGACACTGGATCAGCTTTAGCCCTACTTCAACTCAGAGCTCCCAAGCTCCAGTGATCCATCCACCAGCCTCAGCCTCCTCAGTATCAGGGATTGCAGGTGTGTACCACCCACCATCCCTGTTTTCTTTAGGAGTCCTTCAGTAGAACATCATAAAAGAGGTTGAATGCTTTCTGACTTGGGAGTCAGAAAGATTTAGCTTCAAATCCTACCTCCAGTACTTATTAGCTACATGACCATGGAAAAGTCATTTAATCTCTCTCTACCTTAGTTTCCCCACCTGTAAAATGGGTATATTACTACCTATAGTGTCTCTACCTCACTGTTTTTCTCTCAGACTCAAATGTAGTAATTTATGTAAAGAGCTTCGCAAAGCTTTAGATGCTATATGAAAGTGATTAAAAACACTACCCCACAGTGGAACATTTCTTTTCTAGGTATTCAAAATCATTAGTTGCTCCTTACATTCTTAAGAAAAAAAAGAAGGATGGATCCTAGAATTTAGAGCTAGATGTGACTTTAAAGCTTTTCTAGGGAATGCAATGTGGAGCAGTAGAAAGCTTGCTAGATTTGGTGTCAGAGGACCTAAGTACAAATCCTGTGTCAAATGTTACCTCTGGGCAGTAGGGGAACCCATTTAATCTCTAGTCTCCAGTTACTTCATCTATAAATAACTAGGTTGACTAAGTGTTGCCTAAGGTTCTTTCTAGTTCTATATCTATGTATATATCTCTATATATCTATCTGTATCTATATACTATATCTATGATCCTCTCATTTTACATATAAAGAAACTAAAAAAGTGACATGACATGATTCATTGATGGGTCACACTATTTGCAAATAGTACAATAGGTGTTGATAGGTCATAATATTAAAAAATCACAGAGCCAGAATTTGCACCCGGGTCCTCCGATCCATGCTAAGGAAATAAATGACAAAATAGATTCCAAGGAAGCTAATTTATAGGCAGCTACATGGTACAGTGGAGGAGTGCTGGGCCTGGACTCAGGAAAACTCACCTTCCTGAGTTCAAATCCAGCCTCAGACACTTACTAGTCATGTGATCCTGGGGAATTCTCTTAACCCTGGGTGCCTCAGTTCCTCATCTGTAAAATGAGCTGGAGAAGGAAATGGCAAACCACGCCAGTATCTTTGCCAAGAAAAACCCCACATGGGGTCACGGAAAGTGAGACATGACTGAAACAACTGAACAACAACAAACTAAAATATCACTATTCTAGAATGACATGGTCTTACAATGTTACATCGTTGGGGGAAAATATGTTGAAATGAAAATGCCAATGTTTGTCCTTTGTCTTTTGGGCATTTTTTGTATGAGAAGACAGATTGTCCGAAGTCAGACACTGGAGAGTTTGATGCTGCACAATGTCACCTACTGTAAAGATCATCTCACTGAATGGGAAGAAAACACTCAGTGCCCCTTGCCACAGTTTTCTGGCAATAAACCTTCGGTAAGAATGATCCCTTATGACCTTTTTCACAAAAACCTAGTTAAAATATAAATAAATGGGAATTTTTTCTTTTATCTTATTAAAAGAGGAGTATTTTATGTCACCAACAGACACATTCATCTTCTGATTGTTTACAGAGAGGAGCAGTGCAGCGGGTTATTCAAAAAGGCTAAAGATGATTCGTTCCATTTTGCCTCCCTTCCCCATCACTATATTTGATTTTTAATATATTTTTATACTCATAGAAGTTTGTGGACATTCCTGATTTTCTGGGAATTCAAGTGCATACTTCAAGTAAAAATGGAACCCCTATAAAAGACATTACTTAAGAATTTTATTTCCACCCTATCAACCTGTTCCTCCCAACCCCCAACCCTTTCTCCCAACTCTTTTTTGCTCTCTCTTCTACCCTAGCAATGGACAGGTGGACTTTAGTCAGAAGCTTGAGACCACACAAACGAGATACAATGAAAAGAAATAAGTTGAAAAATAGAGGAATCAGCAGAACAAAAATAGGTTTGGGCCCCCCAAAATTGCATGAATGAGATATGAATACAAAAGAATCAGATAATTGAGGAACTAACACATAAAGAATATAAAACATTTAGCTAAAAAAATTCCCTCCCTATATCTTAAAAATACTTTAGGTCACTGTAGTGCATTGTTTTAAAGAGGAAAAATACAAGGAGAAATGTTAAAAACAGAAGGAAACTGAATAGACGTGTCCATTAGACTGTAGCTCTTTTAATGGCTGGTATAGATTCTCTCTATCTTAAACTAAACTATCGTTAGCCACTATCCAACCTGCATATTAATGAAGGACATGAATGCCTCTCTAAAATTTTCAGCTACAGTGTCTCCATAAAAAAATCAATACCCTCCAACGCACCATGAATACAGACCAGAGCCTGCTCCTTGCTGCATGCGCTGACATTAATTATCATTAAAAGGGGGGAAACTCACCCATCTCTCTGTTAACTCTCTCCTGCCACACCTCCTTGCACACCCAAACTCATGTTGTCAGTCTTTCCCATTATTTTTAATGGATCCTGATTCAAAGCTTGTGTGGGCTGTACAATTACCGCTTGGCTGAACTGTGCAGTATTCTATCTGATGTCTAGTAGACCCTGAAAGGAAAAGGCATCCCAAGGACACAAAGAGGTTCCTGCACTCCACTGCATCATACCTACTTTGTCTGTATCTTTCCACTCAAGTCTCTAACTCCATGTAGCTCTTGGGTTCCAATTAATGTAACTTCTGTACAGACAGACTCTTTTAATTCCAAGAACCAGTTTCCATCATATGTAACCCCCATATTAATTAAACCAATCGCAGGGACAAATTATAACTCAAGCAATTCTTCAGCTCCCCAAGACTCCAGGTTCCAAAGAAAGATATTTACAGCAGTTCACGAAGATTTCTGGAACCTTCTTAGCCAAGCAAAGGGCCTTAACATTATTTTAAAAATGTGTTGTGTTTTAAAGCCATTAGTGAGTTACAACACTTCACAAAAGTTTTAGCTGAGTCTGAACAAATGATATAAAATAGTCTTTTCTTATGCTATGTTTTATTTTCAGATGAAGAGAGGCAAAATTCAAGGGACAGAAACACAAGAAACTACTGGTGCTTGCCTAATACTATTTCATTCCTGGTAGAAAGTTACATGAATTTGAGAAACATAGTGTGACAAAGAGTAATTACAAGAAATTCTAATGTCCCATGTACTGCAAAATATTCTTAAGGTATGTCACACAAAAAGCAGCCCAAAATCAATTTTTTAGGACATTTGGGAGAAAAGACTTTAGACCTTAAGACAATGGGCCACATAAAACAAAGATGCCAGGGTACCATGAAACCACTACTATAGAGTTTGTCACCCAGATGAAACAGGGGAGCAGGAAAGGGCAGGGCAGGGCAGGGCCAAAAAGGAGTTTACCTAGATTATCACCACTGGGGGGGGGGGGGCAGGAAGCTCACTGACTAGTAGCTTCCTATGTTAATTATTTTTACTAATTTGTTGCTTAACTCAGTTGTTTTTACCTATTTAAAGAGAAATGAAATTAGCAACCTCTAAATTTTGACACCATAGGGTGACCCTTGATTGTTATCTGGAGACAAACGATGACTTTGATGACACAGACATAATAGAATGTCACATCTGGAAGATATTTTAGAGGTCATCTAATCCAGTATCCTTTTTTTAGATAAAAAGAAACTGAGGGACAAGAGGGTTGAGGAACTTGCCTAATGTTATGCTAAGCCAAGACTAAAAAGAATACAATATTACTTTCATCAAGTAGTTTTTCCACTGCTATGTATTTGCTTTGTTAATGCAATCCTTATGCAGTCTATTAGTTACTTCTGGATATCTTGGCAGACATTTTCTTGAAATTGTTCTTCATACCATGGTGAAGTTGAAAATAATTAATAATAATAAGAGATGTGCTCAGAATCCACACAATGGATAGAGGGCAGGACTTAGAGTCAAGAAGATGAGTTCAAATCCTACCTCAGCTATTTAGCTGTGATTCTGGGCAAATCTATCAACCTCTCAGCCTGTTTCTTTATCTATAAAATAGTGATCATAATAGCACCTACCTCAGAGGGTTGTTGTGAGTCCCAAATAAGATAAGATGTAAAGTACTTTGCTAGCTGATATTATTTTTATTATTATTATTATTAATTATTTTTAATTTCACATTATTTCAATTTCCTTTCTGTCCCTGCTGCATTTGGGATTATTATATGTGTCCCTTAACTACCTGGTTATCAAATGCTTAATGTGTGCATGTAAGAGAGTGCTTGTAATCCAAAATAAAAACCAAATTCAATATTTATAGGACTAGATTCTCTTCTGAAAGAAAATTTGTGGGTGAGTAGTAGAGATACTGGCACAGGAGTGGGGACAGAAAGGAAAATGAAATGATGGAAAGAAGGAAGGAGATAAAGTAACAATTTCCCTATCCTCAAATAAATCTGCACAGTATGTAACTGTATTAAGTTCCTACTATGTAAAATGTACCATATGTGCTTTGGGGAGGCAGCATGTCAACGTGGAAAGAATACTGCCCATACAGTCAGAGGGGTTTGAATCCTTGCTCTGCCACTTGCACTGCTCTAAGATCGTAGGTGAATCTCTTCACCTCTCTAGGGCTCTCTTTTCTCATTTGTATCAGGGAGTTACTCTATAAGAGGCAGAAGATGTTATTTCCAACCTGCAAAATGAAGTAAAAGTGCAAAGGATGGGGAAAAGAAAGTTGAAAAAGATGTCCTTTGGACTTCCATGCTCAGAGGAAAGAGAACAAGAAATCTAGATGTGATCAGTCCTCTCCTAATGGAGTTTATATGGATCAGTTTTCCAAACAATTGTCCCTTTTAGGTGTAAAGGATAAGAAGGGAAACTATAGGCAAACTACTGAGAACATGTATGTGTATGTGTGTGTGTGCGTGTGTGTGTGTGTGTATTAAAAAGCCAAAAGATAAAAAGTCCATACGAGAAGGATTGAGTACAAACTGAGTTGCCAATCAGATAAAACAGCAGTAAGACCTATACAGAGAAAAGGAAAAATGGGTAAAAATTCAAAATAAGATCATAACATACTAAACAAAGTTTATGCTATGAAAGAAAATTAACCTCAATTCCTCAATACAAAAGGAATTCTTTTAATTCCCCAGAAATCATGGAACAATAGCAAGACATACAAAAGAGAAATAAATCTTTTAAACAATCTTAGGATAGAAATTATGTTAGACACCAAAGTTCTCAAAACAAAGACAGAAAAATTCAATAGAGAAGTTGGAACACATAATGGAGAATTCAAAGATTTGAGAGAGAAAATGGCAAATTTGGAATTCAAAAATATAGAAATAAAAGAAAAAATTTCAGAAGAGAAGCAAAAACTTTGCAAAAACACAGGAATTTTACTCAGGCCAAAGTGACTGACCTTGAACAAATGATACACAAAGGTAAATTACAAACCACAAGTACCCAGAGGAGCATGATAAATGTTAAAATCTTATCATATCAGAGGAAATAATACAAGAAAACTGTAACTTTTAAATATGTATTTATCTACTCCGTGGATTAACCCTTGAAATTACAAGGCATATTTTGGCTTAATTTTAGAATCCTAGCACCAAAGCAAATTTTGTAAATGATCAGACTTTCAGCCATGAAGGAACATCAGCTTAGCATTATTAACATAACAAACAGCTTAACATTATTCTAAAGCTACAACAAATAAGAGAATGAAATGGAATAATATATTTTTTAAAAAAGCAACGGAATTTGAGATACAATCTGAAATAACATATCTTACAAAACTGAGCCTAACAATTAATGAAAAAGATAGACCTCCCCAACAAAAGAAATATTTGAGTTACCTTTGTGCCCCAAAAGATGCGAGTGGTCTTTCAGGTTTTCAAAAACTCTACATAATAGATGCACAAAGATAAATAAGTATAATTTCAAGAAAAAAACTGAGCAGTGAAATCATCTCATATTTATAGGCTGTTGCTTAAAAAGAAGAAATTGCATCAAGGGACAAATGGAGGGGGCATTATCAAAAGACAAAAAAGCATCTAGTTGCTAAAGATTTTGAGTCAGGGAAAGGGAAGAGGAAGAGTAGAATGCTTATTTGTGGACTAAATCTCATGTTCCCTTATAAGCAAAACTATATCTTTTATGGTAGGGATAATGCAGTGAGGTATCATAAAAAAAGAGAGAAGATGAGACAAAATGGAGCAAAAAACAAACCCTTCTCTACTGATCCGAGTGCTGAGTGAAAAGGAAATGAAATGGTAATTTTTAAAATATAATCAATAAAAATGTGGAGTTAGGGAAAAGTACAATAAAAACAATGGAGAAAATGTCTGAGATAGAGGTATTGGGCATTGGAAGGTGGCTCCCGCTGTAGCAAGGAAAATTATGCCATTAAAGCAGATAATCATGAGAGTAATGATGAGAGACAGTGTCCTTATAATGGATTTCATCTGGAGGGGAATGAGCACAGTAGACAACTGCTTCCTTTGAGCAGTGGATTCTCCAAACCAGGAGAAGGGATTTGTGGGTCATAAGGAGCATTTGACACCTAGGGTGGTAGAATAAAAGATAGGGTAACCTGATCTGGAAGAACAAAAGGTCCGGAATATCAAGGGAATTAATGAAAAGAAATGCTAGGGAAGGTGGCCTAGCCATCCCAGATCTCAGATTGTATTACAAAGGAGCAATCATCAAAACTACTTGGCATTGGCTAAGAAATAGGGGGTGGATCAGTGAAATAAGTTAGGTACACAAGACACAGTAGTCAATGATTATAGTAATCTACTGTTTGATAAACCCAAAGACCCCAGATTCTGGGATGAGAACTCACTATTTAATAAAAACTGCTGGGAAAACTAGAAAATAACATGGCAGAAACTGAGCGTAGACCAACATCTGACACTATATACCAAAATAAAGTCCAAATGGGTACATGATTTAGATATAAAGGATGATGCTATGAGAAAATTAGGGAAGCAAAGAATAATTTATCTGTCAGATTTATGGAGAATGGAGGAATTTATGACCAAACAAGAAATAGAGAACATTATGAAATGTAAAATGGATGATTTTGATTACATTAAATGGAAAAGGCTTTGCACAAACAAAGCCAATGCAACCAAGATTAGGAAGGAAGCAGAAAATTGGAAAAGAATTTTTATAACCAGTTCCTCTGATAAAGTCCTCATTTCTAAAGTATGTAGAAAACTGAATCAAATTATAAGAATACAAGTCATTCCCCAATTGATAAATGGTCAAAGGATATGAACAGGCAGTTTTCAAAGGAAGAAATTAAACCTGTCTACAGTCACATGAAAAAATGCTCTAAATCACTATTGATTAGAGAAATGCAAATCAAAACAACTCTGAGGTACCACATCATACCTATCAGATTGGCTAACATGACCAAACAGGCAAATGATAAATGTTGGAGAAGATGTGGGAGAATTGGAACACTATTTGTTGGTGGAGTTGTGAATTGATCCAACCATTCTGGAGAGCAATTTGGAACTATGCCCAAAGGGCTATAAAAAATGTGCATACCTTTTGACCCAGCAATACAACTTCTAGGGCTGTATCCCAAAAAGATCATAAAAATGGGAAAAGGACCCACATATACAAAACTATTTATAGCAGTTCTTTTTGTGGTGGCCAAAACTTGGAAATGGAGGGGATGCCCATCAACTGGGGAATGACTGAACAAGTTGTAGTATATGAATGTAACGGAATACTATTGTGCTATAAGCAATGATGAGCAGGTAGACTTCAGAAAAACCTGGAAAGATTTATATGAACTGAAGCTGAGTGAAGTGAGCAAAACCAAGAGAACACTGTAAACAGTATGCAATGACTGACTTTAATAGACTTAGCCCCTCTCAGCAACGCAAGGATCTAAAACAATTCCAAAAGATTCAGGATGGAAAATGTCATCCACATCCAGAGAAAGAACTATAGAGTCTGAATACAGAACGAAGGAGACTATTTTCTTTTTTTGTTTTGTTTTGTTTTTTTTTCTCATGGTTCCTCCCATTCGTTCTAATTCTTCTATGTGAAAATATGTTTAATAGGAATATATATGTAGAGCCTATATCAGATTGCATACCATCTTGTGGAGAGGGAGGGGAGAAAGGGGGAGAAAATTTAAAACTCATGAAAGTGAATGTTGAAAACTAAAAATAAATAAATTAACTAATTAAAAAAATAGGGTAACCTGGTCCTCAGAGCACTGAGTGATCATTGAAAGAGTAAAGGGTAGAACTGGTCATTACAGCTTCAGATATAGTGATGCTCTCTATGCAACACTGCTTTCTTCCTGAACTGATATTTCTAACAGGGAGGTGTATCAGTAAGGCAAGATTCACAACATCGATGGTGATCATGAATGTGCCTGTATAGTTCAGAATCACAAAGTATAAGGGACTGTATAGAAGGCAGAAGAAGTAAAACATTTATTCAGACACCAGAGGATCAAGTCTCAAAACCAATAATTCCAATTCAGCATAGCAACAATTGTATCTCAAAATCAGTAAGTCCACCTCAATGTAACAGCAAGGAAATTAAAACACAATATTGCAGCAAGGAGCCAAGCCATCCTGTAACCATTCCCTCCGCTAGGGTCTTCCTGTAAACACTCACTCACAAATCCTGTCTGCTTACCTGCATCCTTTCCTCCCAGCTTGCAATTCTGAAAGCCCTTGCAGTTCTCTCTCTCCATCTCTCAGTCTCTTCCAGTTCTCTATCTCCATGTCTCTGCAGTCCTCTCTCTCAGCCCTTCCAGCTCTCTCTCAGCTTAATGCCTACCCTCACGACCCTAGGGTTTAGCACCTATTTAGCAAAAGGGTATGGGTCTAGAGCTTAGCACCTAATCAGCAAAAGGTGTGGGCCTGCCTACAAACAAGCATCCTAATCAAGCTTCCCTTAACTAACTCCACCTGAGGCCTATTAAATGGGTGGGGAAGCGGCAGCTAGGTGGCTCAGTGAGTAGACCACTGGCCCTGGAGTCAGGAGGACCTGAGTTCAAATCTGGCCTCAGACACTTGACACATGTACTAGCTGTGTGACCATGGGCAAGTCACTTAACCCCAATTGCCCTGCCAAAAACAAATGGGTGGGGAAGATCTTTAATCACAATTAGCGCCACAGGAGGCATAAGAGAAGAAAGGCACCACAGAAAAAGAAATATTAAAAAGTGAATGAATACATAAAGACATACATACATACATAAGGGGAAGAGAGAATATGGTGAGATCTAAAAACACATTAACATAAAAATGGCATAGAGGAGGGAACTCAGATTTGGTACACCAGGAGATACTTCGTGAGGTACATAAACAGAATAAAGAGGGAACAAGTGAAAGCATGACACAACACAAATGAGGTATAATTCACTGTAGCCTAAAGGACAATAGATATAAAAGAGAGTACAAAGTAAATGAAAACTTCTTGGAAAAGAGTGCCACAAAATAATGTCATATAAGCTAAGATTGTAGGGGTGTGGAAAAGATTCCGAACCATATACTTTTCTGAGTGGAGAAAGTGAAGAGTCAAAATAAGAGTGAGGCTGATGAATTAATTAATAAATAAAACAAAGAGAAATTAATAATTTAAGTAAATTCAAGGACAGTTCAATGGCAATAGAGGAGAGTCTGTGGGAATAGACTAGTATCAAAGTGATATCAGCAAAGTTAATTACAGAGACAGAGTGCTGCCTTAAAGGAGGAGGGGATTAAAAATCAGTGCAGGAGAAATAAATGAAGAAAAACATAAACCTAGCTGGTATGTAACCTTAAATGTGAATAAATTAAGCAATCCAATAAAATTGAAAGGGCATGGCAGAAATTACAAGAAAATTTTAAAAATTCAACAACTTGCTACGTGAAAAAAACATTTCTAAAAGGTAAATATCCATGTGAAATGAAAACGAAAGTTTGGAATAAAATTTCCTACACATCAGCTAATTCCAAATAAGCAAGAGTTTCGATCTTGTGAGCACAGAGCAAAAACAAAAGACATATAATGTCAAGAGAGATAAAGGATAGAATGTTGTACTTATGGGTTCAATGGACATTAAAACAATACCAATGTTTAAAAAAAGTATATGAACCAAATGATATAGCATCTAAATTTTTAAAGGAAATGTTAACTGAATTGCAAATAGACATTGATATTATATAAAACAATAACTGTTAATTTAATTTATTTAATTATTAAGACTTTAATGTCTCAAAACTGGATAAATCTAACAAAAAGATTTTTCAAAAAGGAAAATGTAGAGCTGAAAGCATTGTTAGAAAAGTTAGGTTTAAAAGATTTATGCCATCTTCTGAATGGGGATTTTAAAGAGCATATATATTTCTCAGCATAAACTGGTATCTTTATTAAAATAAAACTGTATATAATTATAAATAAATGTGAAAGGACAGAAATATTAAATATATACTCTCCAGACTATAACACAATAAAATAGTAACAAATACATGAAACACAAGCAAAAGAGACAAACCTAAAGGGAGATAATCATGACATCCTAACCAATGAGTGGGCAAAAAAAAAAAAAACAAATTTTAGAAATAGTAACTATACAAAAGAGGATAATAGTAAAATAACAGCAAATTTAGGGGCAGGAGGTATAGGTAAAACAATCCCATAAGAAAAAAATATATCTGAAAACAAAATTATTATTAACAGAAATTACATATTAACAAAATAGACAGAGGATTAATGACCAGAGTATGAATTTTTTTTTCAAATTTATTTATTTATTTTTAGTTTATACAACACGCGTCTACATAATTTTGAGTTCCAGATTTTCTCCCCTCTCTCCCCCTTCCCACCCCAAGACGGCCTGGAATCTCATATAACTACCATGTATAACTTCGCATTGAATTAATTTATACACTAGTCAAGTTGTGGAGAAGAATTATGACCAATGGAATGAATCATGAGAAAGAAGAGACATAACCAAAAAAACCAAACAAACAAACAAAAAAAACCAAAAACAAAAACAAAAGAGAAGCAAAAAAGGCAAGCATGTAGTGCGCCTCAATCTGTATTCAAACTTCACAGTTCTTTCTCTGGATGAGGATAGCATTCTCCATTGTGAGTCCCCTGGAGTTGTCCTTGCACCTTACGTTGCTGAGAAGAGTGAAGTATGTCAGGGTTGGTCCTCACATAATCCATATATCTCTGGTTGTGTACAATGTTCTCCTGGCTCTGCTCCGCTCGCTCAGCATTATGTCGTATAGGTTTTTCCAGGTTGTTACGAAGTCCGTATCATCCCCATTTCTTATGGCACAATAGTATTCCATTACCTTCATATACCACAGCTTGTTCAGCCATTCCCCAATTGATGGGCATCCCTTTGATTTCCAATTCTTGGCTACCACAAAAAGAGCCGCTATAAATATCCTTGTACATATGGGTCCTTTTCCCGCTTGTGTGATTTCTTTGGGATACAACCCTAGAATTGCTAATGCTGGGTCAAAGGGTATGAACATTTTTATAGCCCTTTGGGCATAGTTCCAAACTGCTCTCCAAAATGGCTGGATCAGCTCACAACTCCACCAGCAATGTAACAATGTTCCAATCTCCCCACATCCTTTCCAGCATTTATCATTTTTTAAAAAACTAAAGATTCAACAAGAGGCAGAGTGTCTCAGTGGATAGGGCAGTGAAATTGGAGCTACTTACCAGCTATGTGATCGTAGGTGGGCATCATTTAATTTCTCTGTACCTAAGGTCCCTTCCAAATGTAAATCTATAATCATTTAATCAAATAAACAATGCTAAAATGAGCATGAAATAAGAATTCTTGAAAACTAGAGGACAAAATAAAGAAGATGGAAAATAGCTTTTAGAAATGATGAAAACTAAAAGCTGGTTCTTTGAAAAATAAGTAAAATTGAGAGACCTTTAGCTAAACCATTTTTTAAAAGAGTACAATGAGGTTGAGATGATATCTAAGGTCTTTTCTAGCTCTAACATTATAGGATTCAGAGACACAACAAAAAATAAGACAAAGTTTCTGCTCTCACGAAGTTCAAAATTTAAGTAAGAAGTTGATGATTATCTGGATAATTTGGTCCAAAAATATCCCATGTGAATATTAATCACCAAGAAGAAGAAGAAAACATTTATTACATTTGACAAAGAAAAATGAGAGACCAGATATTTGGACATCAGGAAAATATGCCATGTCCAAAATTTCTAATAAGAAGACAATTTTAATCATGAGTATGTTTTGTTCATGTACAAAAAATTCTGTCTATGATTTCTGTCCAACCTACTTCTCCAGAGACTCCCAATATTTATATAGGATTAGGAGAATTGCCAATTTATTTCCTTGCCTCCTTCTTTCATTTCTATCCTTTTCTTGTCCATACCTCCTGCCATAATCTTTCTCCTTTTCTCTATCATCACCTCATGATCCCCTCAAAACTGATGGGAAAACGGTTCATTTCTTATCTGGTTCAAGACATTTGCTAAGTCTTTCTGAGGTGGGGATGGTTGGTTTAAATGTGCTTCACACTGTAAGTATAAAACAAACCTTTGGTGGATAAGATTTATAAGATTAGTGCTGAATTTTAGAAGAGAGTTGATGCAGGCAAGGTAGGGCATCTGATGAATGTTGACTTTTGAGGGCAGAATAGACTCAGAGGCAAACAAAAGAGAAAAAAAGAACAGCAAGAAGAAAAACTTACCTATAGCAAAAGTAAAACAGAAGGGCTTTACTCAAAGTAATTGGAAGAGAGAGGTCAGGAACCTGAAAAGAGAGAGTTATGGAAGATTGGAAAAGTAAAGCAATCAATCAAAAAGTATTTATTGAGTTTCCATTATGTAGCTAACACTCAACTCAGTGTTATGGAATTGCAAAAGGAGTGTAAGCCATAGACCTTGTGCACAAGTTGGTGTTAAAGGTGCCAGGACAAAAGTAGACAATGTGGTGAATAAAGAGCTTAGACTAACAATAATGTTTCTCTTGGAAATTTGCAGAGGATAGATTTGCACAACCAAAGAGAGATAGAGTAGAACCATGGGGTCATAGATCTCATGTTCAAAGAGACCTCAGAGTCCATCTAAGACAACACCTTCATTTTCCAGATGAGTAACCTAAAATCCAAGCAGGGTCACTCACTTCCCCATAGTCACACAAACGATGCCAGGATAGAAACCCAGGTTATTCAACAGCATGTCCAGTGTTCTCTCTACTGTGCCATACATTTCCTTGTGAATTACTCTATACATAGTCAAGGCACCACTGCTACATGAGGATTTCCTTCCCAACTGTTAAAAGTTCTTACCTCTTAATTTCATTTTCTACTGTTTTGTAAATATTTCATATTTACTTATCTGTATACATATTGTCTTCCCCCCAGTACAATGTAAGTTCCCTGAGGGTGGGGATGTTTTATTTTTGTCTTATATGCCCAACTACTATTGTTGTTGTCGTCATTCAGTCATTTTCAGTTGCATCCAATTCATCATGACTCCATTTGGGGTTCTCTTGGCAAAGATGCTGGAGTGGTTTCCCGTTTTCTTCTCCAGTTCATTTTATAGATGAGGAAGGTGAGGCAAACAGAGTTAAATGACTTGCCCAGGGTCACACAGTTAGTAAATTGGTAAGGCCAAATTTGAACTCGAAGAAATGAGTCTTCCTAATTCCAGGCCAGACACACTATCTACTGTACCACCTAACTGCCCTATTAGCATAATGTAGGTATTTAATAAATGTTTGTAAATTAAAATAAATAAAATTTGGCCAGTGGAGGCTGGAGATTCTAAGCTTCTTGAAAGCAGGGATCATATCTTATACTTTTCCTATAACTACCACCATACTAAATATGTAAAAGAGAACAGCATTTGGTTAGTCCATTCAATCATTTATCCAACAAGTATGTATTTATTCTTTACAACAGGGGCTATGAGAAATACAAAGATAACAAGAAAAAAGTCTATGTCCTAAAGGGACTTATACTTTAGTAGAAACTTGATTAATTGAATGGAGGAGTAGTCCAAAATTTCCATATTTCGTATATGTCAATTTGGATTGGTCATAGTTTCAAGATCACAGCTTTCCTGATAGCTATTCTTTTCTGTTCACTTGGTAAACCTGGTGCTGGTGTCCTGCATAATGAACCTGGTGCTTTACATTCCATGAAGTGGTATGTGAGTATATAAACCCCCAACTCACAAGGCAGCCCAGGCCAAAGCTATTAATTAGTAGTATAATGTTATCAAGTTGTGAATTCATTAATGTTGCTTTGTAAACCTTGGAAGCATTTATGGTCCTCTCTCAATCAAAGTAGGCTCTCAACTTTCTTATCTTTTCAAAAATTAGATTTTTTTCTAATTAAAATAAAGGTATCATTGATCAAGTAAGTATAAATATCAATACCAAAGGGGCTTAATCCCTCAAAAAAGTACTTCCCATGGACTTCAGAGAGTAATTGGATAGTTTAGCATTTAGTAAAATGATATTAGTTCTTAGATAATCAGCAAGAGTTACACGGGAAACATCCTAATCCCATCATGTCATATATTGGCTTGGTCCAAAGTAAAAATATTGAGATTATATTTTCAGTTCATTTTTTTCTTTCTTTTATTCTCTACAGGCTTGGAAATGGGTTTTAGGCCCTATGGTATTGTATATGTGTGAAAGGATAATTAGGTTCTGGCGATTTCAACAGAAAGTTGTCATTACTAAGGTATGTATGCAGCTTTATGTAGGAATAAAAGCCAGAGTGTAGATGAAAAATTTTTATTAGCCCAAGTTTTAATTTGCCATTTTTATTGCAGAACTGTCTATAATTTAGAGGCTCATCTTCTGTTCTAATAATTGCTTGCATCCTGAGCATCTTTTAGTGTGACTAATTTTATAGAGGAGAAGGGAGGTCTAGTGATCAGACCAGTTTACAGAATTCTGCCAATGGTTTATGAGGTAGTAATGGGATTCCACCATGTTTCTTTTCACTTCAACTTCTCTTTCTGAAAAATAGATATGCTTACTACTATGGTGACATTTTTGACCTAGACCTATCAACTGCTCCCACCTTTACCTACCTTGCCTCTCTCACCCCATACAGTCACAGGAAAGCATCATTTTTCTTGTTTTTATACAAGAACAAATATGTATGATTCATATCTGGAACTACTTGACCTTCATACACAGAGAGAAGATAGTCTGAGATCCAGAAAATCTAAGTAGACACTGAAAAATTTTCTCCTCCTCATAGGCTAGGGAAATCTAGTTGTAAGGGCTTTCACACAATCACAGAACCTCAGAATTATAAGGAAGCCCACCATTAATCCAGCCCCTGTTTGTATAAAACTCCCTCTTATAATATGCTCAAATGGTCATTAAGCCTTTATTTGAAGACCTCATTGAGCTGCCCTATGAGATAGTTCATTTCATTTTGGGATGGTTATGCTTGTTAGGATTTTTTTCCTTATTTAAAACCTACATTTATGCCTCTTTGCAGCTTTCACCCAATGCTTCTTATTCCATCCTTTGGAGACAAGCATAGGATCACAGGAATATAGTTTTAGGATTTGAAGAACCTTACATGTCATTTATCCAACACATTCTTTTTTTACAAATGGGAAAACTGAGACCCAGAGGTTTTAAGTGATTTGCCCAAGGTTAAACAGGTACTAAATATCAGTGTTGTGATTTGAACTTAGGTTCTTCTGACTCTAAGCTTAGCATTTTTTCTATTATGACACAAATCTAATTCCTGTTTTACATGAAAAGCTTCTAAATACTTGAAAATAGGTATCATGCCTCTCCCCCAAGTCTTCTCCTCTCTAGGTTAATTATCCCAGTTCCTTCAACTGATGCTCAGATTTGATCTCAAGATTCATCGCTATTCTGTCTATCCTCTTTTGGATGCACCCCCACCTATCAATGTCTTCCCTAACATATAGTACTCAGACCTGAGTAAAGTATTCCTGATGTTTCCTGACCAGGGCAGACTACAGCAGGATTATCTCCTCTCTGGTCCTGGATGTCATGTCTCTTAATGCAGCCTAAAATTGCATTCACTTTTTCAGATACCATATAATCTTGCTGTCTACTAAAAAGCCCAGTCCTCCAACTTATACTTTTGAGAACTGATTTGTTGAACTCAAGTGTATTACTCTATATTTATTCTTATTAGAGTTCATCTTTGTAGATTAGATTAAGTGTTCTAGGAGGTGAATATATTTGTGGATTCAGTTGGAAAAAAAATCTTTGTTTTAATTTAAATTTATTTATTTAACATATTTAGTTTTCAGCACTGATTTTCACAAGAGTTTCAATTACAAATTTTCTCCCCATTTCTACCCTCCCCCCCCACTCCAAGATGGCATATATTCTGGTTGCCCTGTTCCCCAGTTAGCCCTCCCCTCTATTATCCCACTCCCCTCCCATCCCCTTTTCCCTTCCTTTCTTGTAGGGCAAGATACATTTCTACGCCCCATTGCCTGCATATCTTATTTTCTAGTTGCATGCAAAAACTTTTTTTTTTGTTTTTGAACATCTGTTTTTAAAACTTTGAGTTCCAAATTCTCTCCCCTCTTCACTTCTCACCCACCCTCCCTAAGAAGTCAAGCAATTCAACATAGGCCACATGTGTATCATTATGTATAACTCTTCCACAATACTCGTGTTGTGAAAGACTAACTATATTTGCTCCTTCCCAACCCATCCCCCTTTATTGAATTTTCTCCCTTGACCCTGTCTCCTTTCCAGAGTGTTTGTTTTGGATTACCTCCACACCCATCTGCCCTCCCCTCCATCATCCCCCGGCCTTTTATTTTTTTTTTATCTTCCTCCCTCTTCTTTCCTGTGGGGTAAGATACCCAACTGAGTAGGTATGGTATTCCCCCTCAGGCCAAAACTGATGAGAGCAAGGTTCACTCATTCCCTCCTCACCTGCCCTCTCCCCTCCTCCCACAGAACTACTTCTTCTTGTCACCTTTATGCAAGATAATCCATCCCATTCTAACTCTCCCTATTTCTCTCTCTCAGTATGTTCCTCTCTCATCCCTTAATTTGATTTTATTTCTTTTAGATATCTTCCCTTCATCTTCAACTCACCCTGTGTCTGCTCTCTCTCACTCATATATATATATATATATATATATATATATATATATATATATATATATATATATACACACACATAGATATATACATACATACACATTCACTTATATATATACATAAACATATGCATATTCCCTTCAGCTACCCTAATACCGAGGTCTCATGAATCATACATGTCATCTTTCCATTTAGGAATGTAAACAAAACAGTTCAACTTTAGTAAGTCCCTTGCAATTTCTGTTTCTTGATTACCTTTTCATGCTTCTCTTGATTCTTGTGTTTGAAGTCAAATTTTCTATTCAGTTCTGGTCTTTTCACTGAGAAAGCTTGAAAGTCCTCTATTTTATTGAAAATCCATATTTTGCCTTGGAGCATGATACTCAGTTTGGCTGGGTAGGTGATTCTAGGTTTTAATCCTAGCTCCATTGACCTCCGGAATATCGCATTCCAAGCCCTTCGATCTCTTAATGTAGAAGCTGCCAGATCTTGGATTATTCTGATTGGGTTTCCACAATACTCAAATTGTTTCTTTCTGGCTGCTTGCAGTATTTTCTCCTTGATCTGGGAGCTCTGGAATTTGGCGACAATATTCCTAGGAGATTTCTTTTTGGGATCTATTTGAGGAGGCAATCGATGGATTCTTTCAATTTCTATTTTGCCCTGTGGCTCTAGAATATCAGGGCAGTTCTCCTTGATAATTTCTTGAAAGATGTTATCTAGGCTCTTTTTTTGATCATGGCTTTCAGGTAGTCCAATAATTTTTAAATTATCTCTCCTGGATCTATTTTCCAGGTCAGTGGTTTTTCCAATGAGCTATTTCACATTGTCTTCCATTTTTTCATTCCTTTGGTTCTGTTTTATAATATCTTGATTTCTCATCAAGTCACTAGCTTCCACTTGCTCCAATCTAATTTTTAAAGTAGTATTTTCTCCAGTGGTCTTTTGGACCTCCTTTTCCATTTGGCTAATTCTGCCTTTCAAGGTATTCTTCTCCTCATTGGCTTTTTGGAGCTCTTTTTGTATTTTGAGTTAGTCTATTTTTTAAGATGTTGTTTTCTTCAGTGTATTTTTCAGTATTTTGGGGGGCTCCTTCAGCATGTCATTGACTTGTTTTTCATGGTTTTCTCGCATCCTTCTCATTTCTCTTCCCAATTTTTCCTCTACTTCTCTAACTTGCTTTTCCAAATCCTTTTTGAGCTCTTCCATGGCCTGGGACCAGTTCATGTTTTTCTTGGAGGTTTCTGTTGTAGGCTCTGACTTTGTTAACTTCTTCTGTCTGTATGTTTTGGTCTTCTTTGTCACCAAAGAAAGAGTGCAAAGTCTGAGACTGAATCTGGGCGTGTTTTCGCTGCCTGGCCATATTCCCAACCAACTAACTTGACTCTTGAGTTTTTCAGTAGGGTATGACTGCTTGTAGACTAAAGAGTTCTATGTTCCACATTTGGGGGGGAGGTGCCAGCTCTGCCACACCAGCATTGTTCCTTCCCCAACAACCCCCAGTCCAGACTGGGCTTAGATCTTCAGCAGGCTGTGTACTCCTGCTCTGATCCGCCACTTAATTCCTCCCACCAGGTGGGCCTGGGGCCAGAAGCAGCAGCAGCTGTAGCTGCCCCACCTCCACTGCCCCCGGGGCTGGAAGCCAAACGGAGAATTCCTTCCACTCCCGCAGCTTTTCCCACTAACCTTCTCCGCTGTCTTTGGTGTTTGTGGGTTGAGAAGTCTGGTAACTGCCGCAGCTCACTGATTCAGGGTGGTAGGGCACATTCCTCCCGGCTCCTGGTCTGGTTGGTATGCGCTGCTCACGCTGGGCTTTGCTCCGCTCTGCTCCCAGCTCCCAGCTCCCGGCTCCGTGTGGGATAGACCTCACCCAGAGACCATCCAGGCTGTCCTGGGCTGGAGCCCTGCTTCCCTCTGCTGTTTTGTGGGTTCTGCAGTTCTAGAATTGGTTCAGAGCCATTTTTTATAGGTTTTTGGAGGGACTCGGCAGGGAGCTCACTCTGGTCCCTGCTTTCCAGCTGCCATCTTGGCTCCGCCCCAGAAAAAAAATCTTGATGCCACATTGCCCTGAAAATCAAAGCCAAAACCAGTAACTACCTGTATGCCCACATAGACTTTTGACTTTAAGGAAATATTTACAGTGAATATGGAAGTTCTTTTCCTTTGGAGTTTGAGGAAAATGCAGTGTTAGATTGAGTAGTGTGAGAAGAGTTACAGGTTATTGAGAGGTGCAATTTATTTAATAAAATTAAGTAACTAAAAACCAATAATTAAAAGTAAAACTTGAGCATGAAAAATATATTTGTATATAATTTGTGTAAATATGGCTATTAGGTACTTGTTATTGCTATGTAATAAAGAGTTCTATTTTTATCAAACAAATATATTTGAGTAGGAAATCTTGTTAGTCTGTAGTTTCTTTGACTCAGTTAAGCACATCCCTGGGGAGGCCTAAAAATGTGGGTCATGAGCCATAGCCTATCAGGGGTGAGAAACCTGTGGCCTGGAGGCCCCATCTAGCCCTCTAAGGCCTCAAGTATGGCCCTTTGACTGACTCCAAACTTCACAGAACAAATCCCCTTAATTAAAGGATTTGTTCTATAAAACTTGGTCTCAGTCAAAAGACCATACCCAAGGACCCAGAAAACCGCATGTAGCCTCGAGGCCATAGGTCCCCCACCCCTGGTAGATACCACTACTCCCCAGCTAGGAGCTATCCACATTACAGACATGGTACCATACTTAGAAAAAAAATAAATAGCTTTGTATTTTTCCTTTTTGAAAACATAAACCTTTAAGATGATGGTAAATGCCAAAGTAAGTTCAAAGAGCCTCATGGGTGCCTTCGCAGACCATTTCATTCTTCCTTTCCTATAATTAAACTTGAATGAAAAGGCAAATCACTATCTTGTTATGATTTAGGTGGTAACTCATCCCTCTGAAGTCCTGGAACTTCATATGAAAAAGCGTGACTTTAAAATGGAGCCTGGACAGTACATCTTTTTGCAGTGCCCTTCCATTTCCCAGTTGGAATGGCATCCTTTCACTCTCACCTCAGGCCCCGAGGAAGACTTTTTTAGTGTACACATACGTATGGCAGGTGATTGGACAGAAGCTTTGTTTAAGGCCTTCGGAGCAGAAGCAACATCTTTTAAGGAGCCCTGGATGCTTCCAAGGTTAGAATCCAACTTCATTTTAAAGTGTATGTATATGCATTATAAAATATCATCTTCAGCATGGAAGATTACAATAATAGACAGTGATAGTCTTCTCCAAGGCTGTGAGGGTGTATCTCTTGTATTTCTTTCTTTATTTCTCTTTGAGAATCTGTGTATCAAAGTACTTTAGTAAATGCAGTATAACCTTGAGGAAATTTATCCAAGACTAGTATGGAAAAAAATATTCAAGTGAAAGAAATACTAAATCACGATTGATTGAGAGAGACAGAATTGGAAGCACTTCAGTCCTAGAAGCGTCACATGTGTGTATCCATTCTGTAAAAAGCAAAGAATTACAGAATAACAAAGTATCAGAGTAGGAAGACACCTCTTAATCCAGGGGTAGGGAACCTGTGGCCTCAAGGCCACATGTGGCCTGCTAGGTCCTCAAGTGCAGCTCTTTGACTGAATACGAGATGTTCTGTGAGTCGACATGCTTGTTGATTAATTGATTGACTTGAAGATTTTCAGTGAGGGAGAATTCATGACATACTCAGAGATTACTTTTATGTAATACTCATACTCATATACAGCCTAATTAAATGCTAAGTTAGCTATAATCACCAGGAAATTTTTCCTACATCAAACCATATTTGCCTCAGTAACTCCACCTATTGCTCTTGGTTCTGCCCTTTGGGACTGAGCAGAACAAGAAGAAAGTACTCAGAAAATTTGGCATCCAAAATAACTAACATTTATATAATGCTTTCAGATTTTTAAAAAGCTTTACACGTATTATTCCATTTGATCCTCAGAGCAACCTTGTGAAACAGGTGTTATTATCATCCACATTTTACAAACGAGGAAACTGAAGCTGAGATGTTAAGTAACTTTTTTTAATTATTTATTTTCCTTTTTTTATTTGGAGGGGGGAAGGCAGGGCAATTGGAGTTAAGTGACTTGTCCAAGGTCACACAGCTAGTAAGCGTGTCAAGTGTCTGAGGCCGGATTTGAACTCAGGTCCTCCTGACTCCAGGGCCAGTGCTCTACTCACTGGGCCACCTAGCTACTCCTGAGATGTTAAGTAACTTGATCAGGGTCAGATAGCTGGTAAGTGTCTGAGGCTGGATTCAAATACAAGTCTTCCTGACTCCAAATCATAGCTGTAACCACTATACTACCTAGCTGCTTTCAAAAGATTGGCACCTCCCTGAATCATCAGTACTCTGGTAAAGAAAAGATCGCATGATTGCCGGTGGGAGACTATAAGGTAGGAATGTGATGTATAAGTCAGGGAAGTTCCGAGTTTGCTCTTTTTTCAGGCAACTAGGTCGTGCAGCAGATAGAGTGATGAACCTGGAATTGGGAAGACCTGAGTTTAAATTTTTCCATTGACGCCTACTAGCTGTGTGACTACAGGAAAGTTATTTAACCTCTCTTGGTCTCAGTTTCCTCATCTATAAGATGGGCGTAATAATAGTACCCCCCTCCCAAGGTTGTCAAACAAGCTAACCTGTGTAAAGGGCTTTACGAACTTTAAGTGTTATATCAATGTTGGCCATTTTTATCATCCTTTACCAATGATATGGCAGTATATGAAGAACAGAATTTGCTTAATGTAGCAGAGGTCACAGTATAAATCATTCCTCCTCAGGAGCATCTCATAAACAATATGTTAAAATAGATTAAAACACCATTATCATGGGACATGTTGTATTGCTGGTCCAGTTATCTGTGATGTAGGTAAGGTGCAGTGAGTTCCCTGAGAACAGAGTTTGTAGTGTATTTTCAAGAAATCCAAATGAATGGTTTCCATTACACTTGAATGACATACAATATACCTGCTCAGTTTGTATGCACTAAATCTTCTGATTAAACAAGTGAGAAAGGAAGGGAATTGCATTCCAAAAGGGCAAGATAGGTCTTCCAACACACCTTAGTTCTCCTGCTTTTCATTTGGCCAGCTTAAGATAAAAAGGACTTATTTCTCTAACCTTGATTTCATGGACACAACTTCCAATGACTACAAAGCGAGCCATCACATAGGAGAGACAGGAGGTGCCAAAATTAGTCAATATCTGTCCTTTCACCAATTGAATCTGCCCATAACGACAGTCTCATTGTCACTACAAGGAGGCAGCCCCATACATCTTCAAGTCAAGTTTCAACTCCCCAAATAGAACAATCTTAAACCCAAAGCTTTTGTTTTTGTGTTACTTTTTTTTTCCTTTTTGGACTAGGCCTGTTATTTCACTAGTCCAGGAAGTTCCTAGTGATGAACTCCCTTGACCGATCCCAGAACTATGCTTCTTAACTATATATTAGGTAAATCCTTAAAAGGGGAGTGGGCTCAAAAAGTCATGCTTAAAATCACATTTTCTGATTCTGTTCCTTGAACATTAAATTGTATTTATTTTGTGCCTTTAGACTGGCAGTGGATGGACCGTTTGGAGCTGCTGTTACAGATGTTTTTCACTATCAAATCAGTGTGTGCATTGCTGCAGGAATAGGAGTCACCCCCTTTGCCTCAGTTTTGAAATCTATATACCATAGATGTTGTGGTCCGCACACAGACCTGAAGCTGGACAAGGTATGGAGAAATCATTCACATAGACCTTCCCTGAGCAAAATATTCAGCCTTCTTCTATCATCTGCAAATTCTTGGGGAGGATTTTAATTAACTACAAGGGATAAACTCGAGGATCCTTAACTACACTTATGTTCTTAAAAATCTCCATTCAGTATTATATTTATGAGAAGGGTTATGTCTAATCTTGTTAAAGATGACAAGACATAAATTTTATTGCTCCACTGCCATTATAGAACATGTAATTGCTCATTTTGGTAAAATATGGACATGCGACAATTGGCCGTGTGACGAGACAGCAGTTACATCAAGAGGCAACATTTCTTTGCCAGGTTTGGTTTGAAAATATGGTTGCAATATTGTTATAACATCTTCCACTTGTGAATCATAGAAAATAGCTAGAGATACTACAGGCTTAAGCTTTTCATATTCCTCATTCCCAACTACCTCCTGCTCCCCATATCCCTTCTTCCCTTCATGGTATCACCATTCTCCCAATCACCTAGGCTCAAAGTCTCTGAATTGTCTCATTTCTGTTCTCTCCCTTTAGAGTATGTCAATTGCTAAGTCCTCTCAATTTTTCCTGTGAAATGTTTCTCAGCTCTGACTTTTCCTTTACCTCCTCACTGCTATAACCTTAATTCAGACCCTTATTACCTCTCACTGGGACTATTAGAAGTGACCTTCTGCCTGGTCTCTTACTAGTGGTCTTCTTCTACCCTCTGACTTCTGCTAGTACTATGTCAAAAGATAGGAATGCATTATAAGTGGTATCATTCCAAATTTTGAAACTCCAAACTAATATTTCATAAATGAGTTCATTTGAAAAATGATTGGAATCTCAGACTTATTATAATGTAGGAGTTACCAGAAAGATGAATTAGATAACAATTGAGGAGAAAGAAGATAGCCATTAGAGTTTCTTTTCCTTTTAACTTTGTTAGCAGAGGGAACTCTATCCACCATTGAAGGTCACAATGCTTCTAAGACTTAGTTAAGTCCTCAGGGGCTACTTGTGGCACAGAAAGGTTAAATGCCATCAGTACACCACAGAAACTGATGATTATTACTACTATATTATTATTATTACTTTTATTAATATTGTTATTGTATTACATATTAATATTATTGTATTAATATTATTAATAATTATTGCTACTATAATAGAAGACACATTCAAGGTTTGTCTATTTATTTCTTACCCGCCCCACTCCACCCCCCCAACACATACACACATAGATACACCACCCTCAAGGCTAACTTGGTTCCCAACTATTCTTGAGTTAGTCATCACATCTAGGTGAAACCAAATGAACTTGACCATTGGGAAGTGGGGAAAGAGGCAAAGCTATGAAGGAATTTAGTCCTGTCTAGTCTCTAGTCCCCTTTGTCCATGGATTTTTCACTTTTGAAGGGTCTTGGACTTAATTGGCAGTTAAAGCCTACAGACTCCTCAGCATAATATATTTAATTGCATAAAATATATACAAGCTTAGAAAAGAAACATTGAAAAACAACCATTTCAAAATGTGTATTTTTTTAAAGAAGAAAGTCCATGGTCCTTGGGTTATGAAACCCTACTTTAGCTCCTCCTCAGTAGTTAAATTCAATTCTAATCAAAAAGAGGTCCAATGTACCCCTAAGAAAGTGACTTTTGACAGTCAATGTCAGAGAATAAAAGGGATATTGTACTTGGGTCTTGGGCTCATATCTATCAGTAGTTATCTATGTAACCTTAGGGAAATCATTGAACTTCTCCAAACCTTAGGTATTTGGATTTTTTTTTTATTTTAAATCCAGCCTCAGACACTTGACACACTTACTAGCTGTGTGACCTTGGGCAAGTCACTTAACCCCAATTGCCCTGCCTTCCCCACTGCAAAAAAAAAAAAAAAAAGATTAAAAAAATGGGGCAGCTAGGTGGCCCAGTGAGTAGAGCACCAGTCCTGGAGTCAGGAGGACCTGAGTTCAAATCCAGCTTCAGATACTTGATACACTTAGTAGCTGTGTGACCTTGGGCAAGTCACTTAACCCCAATTGCCCTGCCTTCCCCCTCCAAAAAAAACTCCAAAAAATAAAGACCCCTTTCAACAATTAAATCCTATAAAAATGAAACCATTATGACAATTTCAAGCCTAATGAAACCATTATGATAGCTTCAAACCAAAGGAAAAATGAAACCACTATCCTGGAACAGAAGACACCAATCTTCCTATTCATTCACCTCTCTAATTCCTCTCTTATGTAAGACTTCCTTGATATCCTATGGATTCAGTTAGTTAACACATATCAAGAGTGGCCATGTGGAAAGCACCAGAATAGGTATTACAGAAGATAACAAAGAAATGAAAGGTCTGTTATGCTATTTCCCAAAATTTAACTTCTCTTTCCCCAAAAAGTCAGATTTTTAACTTACTCCTCAGAGCTCAGCAAAACATACATAGTGAATTACAGGTTGACAAAATCAAGAATGTTTGTAGTCATTAAAGATGAATGAATGAACAAATGAAAAAATATTTATTAAGTGCTTACTATGTGCCAAACCTACAGTAATGATCTGGTATTCTTGGGCTTTTGCATCCCCCAAAAGGTTTGTTGTCAAGTAAAATCCAAAAATAAAATGGCATGACAATATGGAAGGTCTATAACCTGTGTCCTATGAAACCAGTGTAATGATGTAGCCCCACAATCATTTCCAGTTCGACTTCACTCAGAATCTGCCAAGAACTTACTTAACAAATATATTGAACTCACAAATTCTTTTCTTTCTCAGAAATTTAAAAAATAAAATAAAATCCTGAATTTTCCCTCTACTGCCAAGAATGTTAAACTTCAGAAGGGGCTGAAGATGTTGAAAATACTAAGGATAGTCAAAAGAGTTTCTTTTGGTATGTTCAAATGGGGTAATGAGAACAGAACTTCAATGGATGGAAGTCTTCCCAAAAGGGAATGGGCTACCTTCAGAGAATCAGAAAATTTCAAAATTGGAAGAAACATCAGTGTCCATAAAGATCAACTCATATTCCCAAAAGAAACTCCCTAAAACATACTCACTGCGTAGGGATCTAACCTTTTTCTGAAGATCTCCAAAGGAAGGAAGAACAATACCTTCCAAAGTAACTGATTCCCTTTTGGACAATGTTAGGAAATGTTTCTTGACATCAAGCCTATTATTTGCCTTTTTGTAACTTTCACCCAGTCATCCTCAGTCTGTCTTCTAGCGCCTAGAGAGCAAATAGAATCCCTCTTCTAAATGGCAACATTTTTGCACTTGAACATAGCTATCCTGTTCCTCCTAAGTCTTTTTTTTCCCCTAATGGTCATGGGAAATGATCTCAAGGCCTTTCACCATCCTGGTTACCCTGTTCAGCTGAGCACTGTCCTTGAACTGTGGTACCCAGAACTTAATGACGTATTCCATATGTGGTCTGACCAGGGCAGATAACAGGGGGACTGCCACCTCCTTATTTCTAGAATCTATCCTTCTTTCCATGATGCCAAGATTGTATTAGCTTTGAGAGGGGCAAGGAGAACGTCACACCGCTGCCTCATTTGGAATCATACAGTTAAAGACATAACTGAAAATGGCCAATAAAAGTCTTGATAAGAATGTATTGGGTGTAGGGTATGGGGGGCGGGGATACCTTCACAGGGCAGGAGATTAAAATAGATGACTTTTAAGGTCCGTTCCATATCCAAGAGACAGCAGACTCTAGTGGAAAACATGGGTTTTGAAAGCAAAAACTAGGGTTCAAATAGCAATTCTGCCACTTCCTGAGATGACAAGCCATTTCTTTCTCTATGACCCTGAGTTACTTTATCCATAAACTGAAGACTTTGACTAGTTAGCCACTCAGTTCCCTTCTAGTTCTAAAATTCTTTTATTGAACTTCAGTGAAATTATTTATGAAAGAAAATCCCTTTAAAATTATCAAAAACTTCATGGCTATCTTTTCCTCATCAAATTCTTATTCCCTAGCCCAGTTTTAAGCCATCCCTCTACACATACAAGCCTCCAGGATACTGGAAAAGCAACAAATCTGACTTTGCTGACAGGGATAAAAAGGCGCCACAAAACTAGGGATGCAAAACTGATATATTTATTCAAGACACCTTAAGAACAGAATTTTTAGAACTGAAAAGGGAGGAGGATAATATGTCCCTCATTTTCAGGGCTCTAGGGAGATTTAGTACAGGGAGGGGGGACATGACGGAGAATGACTATGGAAATACTAGGGCAATGAGGAAGGGATACTTGCAGTAGAGGACTGCAAATTCCTAGCATCGTATGTTAGAGTTGAAAGGAAGTTTAGAGATACTTATATCTAACTGTTTTACATTTCTCTAACCATCTGATCATCTTACATTTGCTAAGGGATGCCAATAGCTGTCCTTTTAACTATTAAACTTGGGAAGAGAATATTTAATTCAATTCAACAAGCATGTATTAAATACATGCTAGGTACCAGTCACCGTGCTGGCAACTGGGAATGTTGTTCGGTCATTTTCCAGTCATGTCTGACTCTCTGTGGTGCCATTTGGGTTTTTCTTGGAAAAGACATTAGAGTGGTTTGCCATTTCCTTCACCAGCTCATTTTATGGATGAGCAAACTGAGGCAAACAGGGTTTATTTAATGACTTCTCCAGAGCCATACAGCTAGTAAGTGTCTGAGAACAGATTTGAACTCACGAAGATGAATCTTCCTGACTCCAGGCCTGGTACTCTATTCACTATGCCACCTAGCTGCCCATAAAGGGGAATACAAAGACATAAAGGAAATAGTCCCTGCCTTCAAAAAGCTTAAATTTTATTTGGGGAAAACAATACATACATAGATATTACAGGCTGACTTGCCAAATTTATACAAAATAAATGCAGATTATTTGCAGTGAGGGGAGGGAGATACTAGTAACAAGGACTAGGGAACAGGAAGAGCACTGTATAAAAAGGAGCACCTGAACTGAGATTTTACTAGGGGTAGGTTAAGTGATTTGCCCAAGGTCAGAAGTCATCAATCTGGGATTAGAATCCATGCATCCTAACACCGTCCAAAAGTTAGTAAAAACCTATCTTTGTTTGTCCACTAGGTGAAAAATTACACACGTAATCTGCTTCATCACAATTTAAAACATTTGGAAAAGTTTATGAAGTGCCCCCATCCCTTTTTAAGCAACTTTATGTTTGTTTGAATACAGCTATCATTAAGCTTATACAACTAATATTTGTCAGGGCCGCCCACGTGCTTTTGCAATATAAATACTATTCCTTCTCCTTAGCTGTCAGCATCTGTATAATTTTAAAAGTTCAGCATAGCAAAAGAAGTACATATTTATCTAACAGCTTCTTCACAATTATAGATCTGGGCTATAGTTTTCAGTTTGTTCCCTTCTGTAACGAGGAGGGGAATGAAATGATGTGAGGGTTTAGAGCTGGAATGTTAAGACTGGATGCTGGGCTGCAATTAGACTGGATTTTTTTCCCTCCATGTGTAATGCACAGGTTGGAACATAAAAAGGCAGTAATTTTTCCTAACAACAAAGCCTCAACTTTCAAGTCTGAAGTCAGAACCTGTTTCCCAATGCCAGTGTTCTCTCAGGTCTTTATAGCAGCAAATTGCCACCTCCTTCCACTCCCTTGCCCTCCCTGCCACACCACCCTTTAAACCTTCAAAATAAAACACAGGAGAAAATTAAATGGGCTGCCTGCCACCTTCCTGGAGTCTAGTAATAGTACCCTGTATTTGAAGCTGCCCTTGGACTCCTAACTATTTTTTTTGGCTGCCCAAAAGGACAGAATACACGCTAACCAGTGAGGAGCTAATGATGACTTGCAATGGAGAAAGTGAAATTAAGCTGCCATATTATTGAAAGGACGTTTTCAACAGCAGCAAGAACGGCCAACATTCTTTTTTGTGAGAGCAGGGACATAATGCCGTGCTTCTTTGAGACGAAGGAAGGAAACACAGGTGATTGAAAAGCATGGTGGGAAGCTACAGAAAAGAAGAAGAAAGCCAAGGGATATAGATGCCCTGTAGATATTAGAAACTCCTCCAACTCCAGTCTAACATGTGTGATTAATTCTGCTTCACCCTCAATTTTTGAAAAGAGCACTTGGAAATAAATTTAGGCCAGTTTACTTATGTAAGCCATCAAGAATGATAAATGAAATGGGGGGCAGGATATGCAAAAAGAGGAGGGGTAAAGGGAAAATTACTCATGTAAGTATATTACATTATCACTTTCTTAAGGTTCCCCAAATATTAAAGACATTTGAGTCACTAGAAATATGACAGTTAAAAAAAGTATCATGTTTTCTCTATTTCCTTAACTACATATGTGTGTGCATGTGTGTATTTGCATTTATATGCATACATATGCCATAGTCTATGATTTTGTTTTTTAAGTGCAATAGATTATGGAAAAAAAAAGAGACCATCACCTTTCTTCATAAATTATCTTCCTTCATTAGTTTAATAATATATAATTGTGATAATGGGTATTTATTTATTGTGCATTCCATGGAAAATGGCCTTTGGGTTCCTAATTTAATAGAATAAACAGATAATTCAAATAAAAAAGGCAGCAGGGGCCAGTGGGAGCCAGGCAAAGAGACCAAGAAAGACAAAAATCCTTGGTCTACTTAAATATATTAATAAAATAAGGGAGGACTTTCTCTCTTTTATAATGAATGAAAAATGTCTTTAATTTAATCTGTATAGTCTGAGAAATTATTTATACTCCTTTTCTTTCACACCAGAGCTCTGCCTCCTGCTGGAAGGGATCATCTGTACTAATCATGTGTGTAGTGGTAAATTGAGTTGGTGTGGTCCAGGTTATATTCTTCTCCTTAGAAGATGCATATAATAATACCATACTTAGCATCTTTCATGGGAGGACTTCAAACCATTTTAGCCTGTACATTATTCCTCACAGTTGCCTCATTAGGAAGGTGGCAAATGTGATTATCTTTAATTAGGATAAACTGAGGCATAGTAAGTCTTCACCCCAGGTCACAGAACAAAGCAGCGGTGCAGCTAGAATGTAATCACAGTCAGCAATGTCCAGAGCTTCATATTAAAGCTAATGATTGTGGAAAAAAAGTCAAAAGTACTGAAGAGCATTGAGAGAGGCTGCGCAAGGTCATACGCGCTTAAAGTGAAGAACAACTTTATAATTTTATTTCTTCTAGGAGCCCCAGAAAGAATAAGCCACATGTGGGAGGCTCCTTCCTGTGGACAAGCCTCTTTGCCACAGAGAATTTTATACTTGCTGAGTTGACCCCAGGCTGTTCTAGCAGAGGTGACCTTTTACATTTCAAAATATAGGCACTTATAATTTGAAGGGAGCTCATTATACTGAACTTCAAACTTTCTGTAAGGCAGGGCACTAATTTACTTTACTGAACCTGGAAGTTTGCCCTTAAGGGATCCTTAAACTAGAGTATATAATGAAGGGGAGGGCGTAACCTACTGGTACAGTGTAGTATTGCAATCTACCTCTAATAGACATTAAGAAGCCCAGGGAAAAGGACAGAAGCTGAGATGATAGATTTAAAGATGGAAGGGACCTTAAAGGTCACTTAATTCATCTGCCTCATGTTACCATTGAAGAAACTGAGGCCTAGAAAGGTTAACTCAGGCAAGATGTGCCCAACTCAGAATTTGAATCCAGGTCCTCTGACTTCAAAACCAATACTTTTCCCACTAGACCACTATCCCTTTTGGAAGATGTTGTAGAGGAGTTTCTCAATCAGGAGTCTGATCACTACTGTGCCAATGTCTGGTGATGATACTAATCAAAGTATTTATGCTGACCCACTATGCTTACTGTGGAAAAAGCTCATACCTATATGTAGATCAGGTTGTCCCAACTAAAAGCCATGAGATTATCAAACTGGTAATAATTGGGAAAGACCCTTAGTCATTTTCCAGTTAATAAAAAACACCAATATTTTTGCCACTGAATGCCCCAGGGTTTAGGAGTTTAGGGACTTGGGAAGATGGAGAGGAAGGGAGACAGAAATGGCACATTGTCGCTGTTATGTATCCCTTGCCCAATAAACAACCATTTGGATCCATCAGCAAACAAGTACAAAAAAAAAAAACCAGAAAGGGCCTATTGGTTCAATTAAATATGGCTGATGCAGATGGCATACAGTTGTCACTGCCAGACTACTATAGGAATAATAAGATATTTAAGGCTCATAATGACCTGAATCTAGGAAGACTTGAATAAGGCTTCCAAAATATCGGCGATTCCAAGGAATTAACTTTGCAAGATTACAGATATTGAAATATAATATAATACATATTATAACATAACATAAAAAATGATATTTATAAGATAATAAAAAGAACTAAACCTAAGATTTGACTGCTTTGGGAAGTCTTGGGTGAGGAAATTAGCCCTTTCTTCTCTTCCTCCCCCCGTTCTATTTTTTCTTTCTCATATTACTTTCTTCCCCTTTATACTTTCCCTCCCCCAAATCCTTCTTTCTCCTCTTTGACATGCTATAAAGCAATATAACATCATAATATGACATGAAATCATAAGATATGGTATGGTATGACATGATATATTTTGTCACATGTCATCATATTATACTGTCAAATCACGTTTTATATGTTATGTTTTATTACTTTATTTTATTATAATAATTTATTAATTACATATGGTACACAAAAGTACTATGAGAGCACTGGAGAAGATTGAAAATATCAACAAGAAATAGACCCTGCCCTCAAGAGGCTTATAATTTAGTAAGGGGATAAGACATAAGCACAGGTAGCAATAATAACTAATATTTATATATCACAGACTACCTGCCGGTTTATTATCTTATTTGATCCTCACAACAACCCTGGGAGTGAGACACTATAATTTTCTTCATTTTGCAGATGAGAAAACTGAGATAAAGCAGAAGTTAAATGAAATTCCCAGGGCCACACTGCTTGTAAGTGTCTGAAGTCACATTTGAACTCAGATCTCCCTGATTTCAGGAACGCTTTGCTGTTCCACAATAAATTACACGACATTGCTATTTAATAAGTCAAAAAACAAAGTGCTGTTTGAGGTTGGAAGGCTTGAGTTATCATTGACCAGGTTAATCAGGGAAGACTTCCAATAGGAGGTAGCATTTGATCTGTAGTTTTGAAATATATACACCTAAGAATCCAATTTTTAAGGAGTCATTTCTTTGAAAGGTCAATGTTCCTCATTATTTTACTGATAATTTTTACATTAGCAGTCTACTATTCCATGTGCATACCAAATACCTCTGAACCCCAATGTCACTGAATTCTTTTGTTTTTTTCCTACAAATCAGATTTTGTGTTTATTAAAAAAAATTGGAGTTTGAAAGGCACACTTCACAGATAGATGTATAAACATACATATGCCTATCCATTGAAGAGATTAAAAAGAATCAAAGTAAATACCCTTTTCCTACATCCAACTTTTCCTTTTCTGCCTGAAGCCCTTCTGCTGAGTCTGTTCAACTTCTTCCATTTCCTCTTGAACCAAACAAGCTCAAACATCACCCAGAAAGCTTAGCATCAGTCATTTACAGAGGAAGAAACAGGAAGCTATTGTGAGGAGGCAAAGAAAACAAAAAGGGTTGGGGAACCCTAGGGACACACACGCACACACACATACACACACACACACACACACACACACATGTTAAGATACAAGGAAATAAGAATTCTATTTGAGGAGAAAGAGTTGATATGGGTTAATATCTTGGAAGAACTGGGATATTTTTTAAGTAAGGAAGATTAGGACAGTATTTGTAATGTTCACGTATGTCTCTCGGCTCATTCATAGTATCACAGGATTCAAAGCTGGAAGAAACTTTAGGGATCATTTGGTCCAACTCTTTCTTTTCCACACAATGAAAGCAAAGCTCAAAAAAAGTAATTAGATGAAGTTGCAGAAGTAACTGGAGGCAACATCAAGACTTGAATTCAGGTCTTCTGACCCCAAATTTGGTTTGTCAGTATTTGCCATGAGTTGGGTGCTGTCTTTGCAATAGTTTGGCTTATCATTCTAGACTTTTTTTTTAGAGTTTAAAAAATCATTTCTTCCAATTTCCTTTAAAACATTTGTTTGCTTATTTTCGTAAGCATTTATTCTCTCTCTCTTTCCTTCTCACTAACCATTAAAAAAGAAATAGAAAACCCTCATAACAAATATGAACAATCCAGCAAATTAAATTTTCTCATTGACTACATCCAATTCTACATTTTAAGTCCATCACAGGCAAGTGCTGTGTTTCATCTTCAGTGCTCTGGACACATGGTTTGTCATTGCATTGACTAGCATTCTAAAGTCTTTTAAAGCTGCTTATCTCTAAGAGATTTTCATTTTAGAAATTGTTCTCCTAGTTTTGTTCACTTCTATTTGCATCAATTCACAGAGGTCTCACTAGTTTCCTTTCAAACTGTTTCATCATTTCATTTCATTTCATCATTTCTTACAGCAAAATAATATTTTGTTATATTCTTATGCCATAATTTATTTAGCTTTTCTCTAATAGGTGGGCACTTAATTTCCAGTTGGAGCTAGCTATACTAGGAAAACCTAGACTTAATTTCTTTAAAAATTATACCCTCTACAGAGTGAAAGAGTAAAGAATAGTAATTCACAAAGTGATGACCATTGTGTATAAGATAAAATACCACCATAAACAGGGTGCCAGCTAAAATAATAAAACTAGAGAAAAAGAGGGCAACTGAGTGGGTATTTCACATTTGATACAGGAATTATTTTCTACTTCTACTGAGGGAAAAACCAACAGGAAATGAAACTAAATTCCAATGGGTATGACTAAGTTTGTCACTGGTCTAAAAGAATGCAGTTTCTCTTATCAAGAATGGCTATGGGGGCAGCTAGGTGGTGAAGTGAATAGAGCACCAGCCCTGGAGTCAGGAGGACCTGAGTTCAAATCTGGCCTCAGACACTTAGCATACTTACTTGCTGTGTGACCTTGGGCAAGTCACTTAACCCCAACTGCCCTGCCTCCTCTCCCCCCCCCAAAAAAAGAATGGTTATAATAGCTAAGTGTTCTCCAGATATTTTTAAGATAAAGAGTAGCTTACATTTGTATAGGGCTTGGCAATTACAAAAATAGCTTTACAATCCCACCACAGTCTTATCATCTGAATTTTACCAATGAGAAAACTGGGGCTTCAAGTGGTTAAGTAACTAACCCAGAGTCCCAGAGCTAGTCAATGGAAGAGTCAGAACTCAGAGCCAAGTCTTCTTACTTCAAGTGCAGGGATCCTCCAATCCCAATATGTTGGTACTTAAAAGATAGGCACCTAACCCAGCCGAATGCGTAGGCGTAAAGGAGACAGGAAAGGGATCGATATCTCAGTGTCTCTTTAGGCTGTGTTCATCTGAAACTAATAGCAGAAAAACTAAGCATTTACTTCAGCAAATTGATGTTACATTTTGTTCTATGGCATTTACTGAATGGAGAGGTTTCGTGTACAGTTTAAAAAAATAGAAAACAAAAAGGAAAAGAAAAACCTTTCCACAATGAGAGTTGCATTATGGCAGTAGACATGCATGCACACACACCACCCACTAGATTTCATGGATGCTGATTATGTCTAGCTGAGGGGAAAATGCAGCCCATTGAGGCTCCCAACTGCAATTATCATAACCTCTGCTCTCTCAGGGATCTGGCTGGTGAAGTGGATTAATACACAAGCTGTAGGGATTCTCCTGGGGACTGAGTTCAAATCCTGAGCTTAGGTCATAAGTAAAGATGAAGGTAGTTAGCGTAATGCTTTATCCCCATCTGAGAACATTGCAAAGCCATTGCATAGTTTGTTATGATTATTAATCTTTGTTCAGGAAAAGCACAGGATTGAATTTAGTAAATTGATCTTTATGTAGAGATCTTAGTAAAAGCCCAAATCCTAGGCATTCCTTGAATCCATTCTTGGCTTTTCAAAGGAAAAGTGTTTTTTTTCCTAAAGGCTTTCAGACACACTGAGATTGTTTCTACATTGGCACAGAGAAGCATATTATTTGCAAAACATCCCAATGTGGACTAAATGTGAACAGAAGGATATGTTTGCTGCTATAGGCATAGATAATTACTAAGAGCATTATGAAAAGACTTCCTTGTCCAATTCCCTGCCTTTTTTCCTGACAGGTTTATTTCTACTGGATTTGCAGAGCTCCATGTGCCTTTGAGTGGTTTGCTGATCTTTTGTTTTTGCTGGAAACTCAGATGGCTGAGAAGGGGAAAACCAATTTTCTGAGTTATCATATATTTCTTACTGGATGGGATGAAAATCAGGTATTAATGAAACCCTGAAACCAGTGGTGTGCTGGTAAATATTTAATAACCAGTTTTCTAAGGGGAAAATGTATACAATCTTTTAAGTTTAATCTTCATTATTAACATTTTCTTCAATACTTTTTGAGTCTGGACAATCAACAAAATAACAAATGAAGCCCTGAACTGTAGTGTTTGCCTGCTTCCAAGGTGTGAACACTCACCTTGAAAATTTAACAAATGGGGGGAGATGGTTTGAGCTGGCTCCAGCATACTCCTACCTGAAACTGAGTATGCCCACTTGATTTTCTAAATGATATATCCAGTAAATAGGAATAATCCAAAAAAGGAAATATATAGAGAGGAACTATGCCAAAACAAGTACAGAGTCAGCCTCTGAATCAAGAAGATTTGGGTCCAAATTCTGCCTCTTACACATATCGGCTGCATGACTCTGGGCAAGACACTAACCTCTCAATTGTTGTTCAGTTGTATCCAACTCTTCATGACCCCATGGACCACAGCACACCAATACTGTCCATAGGGTTCTCTTGGCAAAGATAATGGAGTGGTTTGCTATTTTTCCTTCAGGGGATTAAGGCAAACAGAGGTTAAGCAATTTGCCCAGGGTCACACAGCTAGTAAGTGTCCAAGGCCATGTGTGAACTCAGGTCTTCCTGACTTCAGGTTCAGGACTCTATCCACTCACCCACCTAGCTACCTCCAACCTCTCAGTACTTCAAGCACCTCTCTAAGACAAGAAGCTGCAGAACAAGTGTTGATCTGCCTTGGTGGATCACAGTTCCAGACAAAGCATGACTATATATCTACATAATTATCTGAAGATATTAAAAGATAACTTCCAATATTTTTTTAAAAGGAAGAGAGAAACACAAGGTAAGTGCTAAGAGAAACTCACTAGAACTATGAGAATTCTAGAGTTTACAACTGACATTGTTTAGAAATAGAAAAAGTAAAGGAAGATTACAGAAAACATACTCCCTGAGAAGAAAAAGTGTTGGTCAACAGAAAGCAGTAGCAAATTTGGAAACCTGGGATTAAATTTATCACATGATGTTACATTGTTCACTTCCAGAAACACACTGGACCCTCTGTTCCTAATGGGCTGTTGCCAATTTCCTTAACACCTTTTAGGAGCATAGCAGTGTACTGGGAACTAACTGTACAGATTTCAATGGGAAACTCCCAAAGGCTTACCTTCAAAGATGTGGATTGCAAACTGCGAGAGCTTCAATAGTGAATAATTAAAAACATTCAATTAATTGAAAAGACTATTGAGGATTCTCTCTCTTTAGGCATTCCTATAAACTGTGCGTGTTAATAATATTTTTTAAAAAAGGAAAGCAAATTCTGTGCTGTATATATTTGTAAAGTGCTAGGCTTGGTTTTTACTAAACAGAATAGATGCCAAAAGATGATATAAGGTTTTATACCAATAATGGTCTTTTAGTGTTGGTAATACTGAATGATGAATATTATATCATAAACCTTTGCTTTTTTCTCTTTAAGTGGGACTTATCAATGAACCAATTATTAGAATATGGATTGTGCTATTCCAACCAGTATTTTGCAGCAGGTGGTATTGATATTTACTTCCAAGTAAAGTGTGTTAGACCCAAGGAGATTTGCATTAATAACTGCATTTGCAAATGGATTCTCCATCTCTCTCTTGGTCTGGCCCTGCAGAGCAACACTTTAATTTGGCTCTATGCTTCTGCAAATGAATGAGGGTTTGCTTGGTGGTCTACAGCTAAATGAATTTTTATGGTCTGTTTGCAACACTAGTTAAATATCTTGATTCCTCGGCATTATGTTGAAGTTAGATTTCATTGGAAGCCAAATTTCACACTTCTAGATGAGTTAAATAATGTTAACTACATTTTCTAAACAGTTTTTCTCCTTCATTTAGAAGGCATGTGAATAAACGGGATTTTTGATCAATAATATAGCTCCTTCATATTTGTAGAGTTCTTTACAATTACATAGTCACTGCTTTACATACATAATTAACTCATTTGATTCTCACAAAACCCCTGTGAGATAGGCAGTACAAATACTATTAATCTTATTTTATAGAGGAGGGATTGAGACCCAGAAAGGGAAAGTAACCTGCCCAAACTCACACAGTGACTAAGTAGATGAGCTGGAACTAAAACCTGTCTGTCTGACTCCAAGTATATTGCTGTTTCCAGAATACCAGGCTACCTCTCATATAATAACAGCTAATGCTTAGGTAAGGACTTTTACTGGTAGAGACTAATACAGACAGGACTTTAAGCTCTATAGCAGTGATCCTAAAGATTTTATAATATGATGACAAGATTTTAATGTTAAATTAATACACTGTCACAAGGCAGTAGTTGAACTATTCATTTCCGTTCATTGATAAAATACAACAGCAGCTCTTGGTGTACACATGGATTGGATTGATGGACTTCTCACAATAAATCATTGCTGACTTCTTCTTACCCAGCTACCCTCAGTCTACATGTTAGGAATTAGTTCTCTTCAATGCCTTGCTTTTCTACATCTGCATCTGATTGATTTTAGGAGTTAAATACATTGGGGTTGTGTCTAACATTAGCACCGATTTTGGAATTGTAATAGTGTCTCATTACTTGATTTTTTGATACTACTGCTAAAGCCCTTGCAAAAGTATAGTATGGCTGTGTGGTAAATGCTTATTTTCTGTATTCCTATGAATTAAAATTATTACGTTTTGATGATTTTTATTCTTGATAAAATTGGAAGCACCTTACATTGACACAAAGTTGGGGCATGGTGTACAGGATGGAAACTGCTTTTTCTAAGTCAAACAACCATTAATTAAGTGGTCATCTTACAAATAACTAACTGTCTAACTGAGTTCAACCTTTTTATTGACGTCAGTATCAAATTAAAATTATACAAAAGTCTTGCAAAGGTTTTAAAAATTACCAATCCACAGAATGAATTAATTCACTGAACAATTTTAAAATAATAATCCTTTACAATTGCCCTTAAATTAAATATATGTACATATATGCATATATATATACATGTGTATATACACAAACACCTATACACACACACACATGCACAGTAAATCCTTTATCCCTAATTCTCTATAGGTGATCAGCCAAAGTCCTTATTTTGTTATTTTGACACCACAATCAACAAAAGCTTATTTGTTATATTCAAGTTAAGCTGAATTAATTTCATTTTGAAAATTTGGGTTTTTTATATTTGGAAGTATAAGAATTTCTCTGATGATCTTTTTAAACAGTTTCTCACATGAAAAATACTGTTGCTAGCCTGTTGCAATCTTCCTATACCCACCATGAACCTTTCCATTGTTTTTATATTTTTTTTGTTTTCCAATTGTTAGAGCCTTCCCCTCTAAAGTTATCTTCCATCTACTCTGTATGTATGAGGAATATGTTTATTTATCTGCAAGTTGCCTTCTCCCTTCAAATGTCAGCTCCTTGAGGACAGAACCCATTTTTTTTCTTTATTTCTATCAATCAATCAATTAAGTATTTATTAAGCATTTACCTATTATGTGCCAGGTATTGTGCTAGGTGCTAGAAATACAAATAAAATGAATAAAGCAATCCCTATTCACAAAGAGCATATTCCTGGCCTATAGAAAGTACTTAATAAATATTTGTTCACTGTCTTTTCTGTGATTTATTTGACGTTATTGTATTCCATAATACATAGCTACCTTACGTCACTTGTGAATGTTGATGTTAAAAAAAAAAACAAGAAACATGGCATTTTCAAAGTCACTGCACAATATTCCAAATGTAATTCATTGCAACCTCCTCCCACTCAGTTCCAGGCCTACCACCCAGTGCCTGTTCCAGATATAAGTACTGACCAACAAAAACAATCAACAAATGCAAATTAACAAATACCATTATATTCACAGTATTCGTATAAATAATATTTATTTAAATACCATTGTATTTACTTTACAACTATAAGCCATAATTTAGAAAATAGTCATTTTTTTCTTCTTTTTGGAAGGCCAGGCTAATGTCATTTAAATGGCCATGGATATCAGTACAATCACCATAAAGTCATATGAAATCAGAAGCATCTATAGAACATCTCTGTCGGTGGGAAATCCATTGTCTATCAGGATTTTATACACGGGATTCCCATGACGGTGGTGAGATATAAGTGCCAAATGAGTATGATAAGCAATATAGACTAAAAGGAGGAGAATATTATGATCTAGACTGATTAGGGAAACCTTCACGGGGAAAACCTGTATTAAGCAGAACCTTTAAAGTTGGATAGTATTCACAGGAGAGGACTGGAGTAGAAGAGAGAAGTATTCAACAAGGAGAATTGTGTGTAAGAGTGCACAAGGTGCGTTTCTGGAAGAATAGAGTAAACCAATCTGGCTGGAACAAATAGTTAGGTAGGAGAATAAATAGGATAAATTTGGAAGAAAAAAGTTGAAAAGTAGATTTTGAATGGCCTTAAATAACAAGTATTTGACTTTTGCCTTGTGAACAGTGGAGTTATTTTGAAGGTTTTACACATTGTAATATGACGAAAGTAATGTTTCAGAAAGGTTTGCTGAGTAACAGTACAAAGGACAGGTTGGTAAAGAAAGAAATTGAAGGAAGAGCATCACTTAAGAATCCGCAGGCACAAGGTGATGAAAAATTGAGCCAGTATGGTATCAGCAGGAATAGAAAGAAGATGATGGGTGTAAAAAATATTAAGACAGAAGCATCACACAGACTTAGTTGCTTGATTGCTGAATCAATATGGTGAAGAAGAGAAAAGGGTCAAAGGTGACTCTCAAGTTTCAAACCTGAATGACTAAAACACTGACAGGAAAAGGGAAATCAAAAAAGGAAGTTGACTCTAAGGGGAAAAGGAAGAGTTCCATTTTATATATGTCAATGGGATTTGAACTGACAATGAAATAATAAAGGGCAAATGTCCAGCATGTAGAGATACAGGATTAGAGGTTGAGAGAGCTGTCTGATCTAGAGAGAAAGGTTTGGAAGACATGGTTATGATAGTTGCAGCTAGGATGGATGGAATCTCTGAAGAAGGAAGTCTACTGAGAGAAAAAGATCAGATAATCCAGGAGGAAGCCTTGAAGAATATTCATTTTTAGAGAGCAGAATGAAGCAGAAGAGCTAGAGGAATGGCAGGACAAGAACCAGGATAACGGGGTCATGAGAGTGAGTTTCGAGAAGAAAGGAGCAGTCAACCATGTTCAATGATTTAGAGAAGTCAATCACACAAACAGGTCTGTTCAGATATGTCGATTAGAAGTATGCAGTTTCAGTAGTGGTTGGGCAGAAGTTAGATCGCAAGGAGCTGAGTGAACTGATTGTCAGGAAGCAGAGACGGGGGATGTAGAATACTCATTTGAGCCATGTAACAGTGAAACGTTTACTGCTTACTTCCACGCAGCTCTGATTGTCCCCCCACCCCCACCCCTTCCCTGCCTCCGTGAGAACACCTAATAATGATTAATTTTCTTTTAAATCTCACTTTGAAACAGCACAATGGAAGGGGTACTGGGTATGTAATCAGAGGGCCTATGTTCAAATCCTGTTTCTGAAATGCACCATCTGTTAAATCTGTACCCCTGTACAAGTCACTTAATCTCCTTAGGTAGGCTTCAATTTCCTTCACTAAAAAGTAAAAGGGTTGGGCTGGTTGGTGTCTTGGTCTATGATCCCATGAAATGCATTAAATCAAAAGTCCTCTAATTTTACTTCATACTTAGGAGCAGGGGCCTTTCATTGTTTATCCAAATAATAATATCATGCTATGATTTTTACTTTAGGCTGCCCATGTAGCTTTACATTGGGATGAAAATACTGATGTAATCACAGGACTAAAGCAGAAGACATTCTATGGAAGACCTAACTGGAACAACGAGTTCAGGCAACTGGCTTACAACCACCCCAGGTAAGGTTAGTTCCCCGACTGTGCGTCTTCTGCCCCTCTCTGGGCAAATCTACATTGCTCCTGAAATTGAAAGCCTCTGGATATTCATTGTCTAATGTATATCAGTGTTTCTAAACAAGATTTTTCTTCCTTTATTAGAAAAGGTCAAGGGACAACTAGGTGGAGCACTGAGTAGAGCACCGGCCCTGAAGTCAGGAGGACCTGAGTTGAAATCTGACCTCAGATACTTGACACACTTACTAACTGTGTGACCTTGGGCAAGTCACTTAACCCCAATTTCCCTGCCTCTCCCCCTGCAAAAAAAAAGAAAAGAAAAGAAAAAGAAAAGATCAGAGTTAAAGATGTCAAAAAGTTTACATTCACCAAACTATTTTGACCGACTCAAAATTCTTCCCTCTATATCAATCCAAACTGTAATTTTTCAAACACCCTCAGCTTAAAGATATTTCTTTCCCTGCACATTTTCCAATGAATACATACTTAATTATTCAACTGGAGAATTCAGTTTTGTTGGGCTGAAAACATAACTGGAGCTTCTTGCTTAAAAAGTCTTAATATCAAACAAAGAATTATAGATCATCACTTAACACTCTCAGCTCAGTCACTGTTGTTTGAGCAGTGGGAGTCAGAAATTCTGAATCATTTCCTTGTTTTATTGGGCAAGGTATTGTTTTTTTAAATAAAAGTATTATACTCTGAAGTTCCCAATTGTTCCAAAAAGTTAACTAGTTTTCATAATCAAGCATATGGCCAGAATTTTCATGATATAGCAAGGGGGAAAAAACCCTTTCCACAGTAAATAGATCTGGCAGATAATTATGCAGTACTTTGCAAAGAAACTTTAAAGGTTCTACTGCTGTGTTGGTAGGAAATCCAATCCATAGAGCCAGATTTTCTTTATTCAACTCATTCTCGGTTTTACCATGTTGTTGACACTGACCTCATTGTCATCTTTACCATCATCATCAGAAAGTATTTAATAAACATCTTAATTGTGTATGATGTTATGCAATGCAGAGACAACTAGACCCTATTGTAGACACACTGATACTAACCCCTTTCCATAGTATGATATTCCATCGCTAATATAAAACTAATATAAAAATTAAGGTAATACATGAGTGTACAGTATACTTGCACATAAAGGGCAATGGAAAGGTAATTTCATTATTGTATGAGTATATAGTTCAAAGGATCATAAGATCATAGAGCTAGAAGAGACCGACCTCTAGCCCAACTCTCTTATTTTGCAAGATAGGAAAATGAAGCCCAGGGAGGTCTGGTGACTTGTCCATCCTAAGACTGATGGGACACAGCAGAGACAGCATTTGAGCCAGTTGAACAGGAGAAAAGAACCTTGATAATACCATGCCCAAACCGGATAGTCTTGTTTTAAAAGCTGAAAAGCACCTTAAGAATTCAGGGTAGAGGGAAGCAGTCAACTCTTTCCTAATCAATTTCAGAAAGCTTCAATGAGAATTTCAATAATTATTTAGATTTCATGAGGGATGAGAAATGACTTGAATAGTTCTGAAGGGTCAAGGAAAAGGTGACAAAAAACTAGACAAAAATTCAGCAATAACAAAGCCTTTGAATAGGTATGCTAATAAAATAGAAAGAAGCACAGGGTAGAATCAAGGCTACAGTGAGAAAGAAAAGTATCCAATGGGAAAGGTAAAAAAATTCACGGGTATGGGGTTTATTACTGAAAAGAATTTTTAATGCCGTTTCCTCAGAGCCTCTCATTTTAGAGATGAAGAAGCAGACCCAGGGCTTGATATATCAAGGCAAGTTAAGCCTTAAAGCCTCTTCAACCTTTGAGGGGCAGAGGTGAGTCTAGCCAAAGTAATAGGTTAAAAAGACCATTCTAGTAGTTGTGATGATGATGCACTATAGGAGAACAGTGGTTAAAGTGGGAAATTTGTCCAAATAGGATTTGTGATTCTTCAGTTGAGAGCTATCAAGTAAGTTAACTGGCCTAATGCAATCACAGTGGGAATAGAGTTGAAAGGGGGCTGATAACGGAGATGTGGAGAAATCAGTGTCAGAATTTATAGCTAATCAGGTGTTAGTAAGGAACAGAAATAAGTGGAAGATTACTCAGAGGTTGCTGATGTGGAAGAACAGAGGTAATGGTGCCGACAAGCAATGGGGAAGATGGGCACAGGGGCCATCTTGGAGGGAAGATAAATAGGCTCTAACTGTGCAGTGGTTCTTTAGTATATAGTTTCTATAGAAAGAATAGGGATGGAAAAAAACTAGAATAATAATGCCACTTTATGATGGTACAACAGGCTTCTACTTTCATTATTTTCAACTTTTAGTCAGAAAAAACAATCAATTGCAGAAGTATTTTATAGTCACTTCTCAATTATCCAGGAGTGGGGGTTTTTTTTGACACTGAAGGCTTTTGACTTTTTTCCACATAAAAATCTTGCCTTAGAATTCATGTTGATATTATCACCTACACCTCTTAGAAATGTCACTTATTGACATCTTACATTATCTCTGCTAACTTATCTTACATGCAGCCTGCAGCACGGTAGGGAAGTCTCTTAAAACAAAAACATTTCATTATCTCCCTGCCCAGGAAACATGTGAACCAGAAACCTAAAGAGGAGAGAGAGAGAGAGAGAGAGAGAGAGAGAGAGAGAGAGAGACAAAGACAGAGAGAAACAAGTGATGGAGTATGATCCCTGCCCAGGCTGTTGTTTATTATGATTGCTAAGATGCAATTTTGTCTAACTCCAGCATGAGGTAGACAACAGGAAAGAGACGCAGAAGGAAAGGTTGGAAAAGCCATTAAAAGTTCTAATCCTAGGGTAAGATCTTTACAATTCAGCTCCATTATTTTGTCTGAAGCATAGTCCTAGAAGCATAGTCTCAGATTTTCATTTAAAAGCATAAAAGTGCATTTAAGATCCAAATATAATTTTTGAAAGTTTTTACTGTTTAGTATTTAATGTGCTTCTCCTCCTAACCAATGGCTTATATAACAAAGAGTTGATACTTATTGTAGCCCCTGTTAGCTTTAAAATGTTATGTTATCTTTAATAGAAAGTATACGAAAACTGGAAATTTTTTAAAACATTTTTATTTAAAGTTTTGAGTTCCAAATTCTATCCCACCCTCTCTCCCTCTCTCACCTCCCCCCTCTCTGATATAGTAAAGCAAACAGATATAGGTCATACACGTACAATCATGTAAACCATTTCCATTTTAATCATTTTGTACAAGACTCAAATAAAAAAAATGAAAGGAAGGAAATGAAAAATAGCATGCCTCAGTCTGGATTCAAACAATATCAATTCGTTCTCTGAAGGCAGATAGAATGCTTCATCATTAATCCCTTGAGATTGTCTTGGATCATTGTATTGCTGAGAATAGCTAAGTCATTCACAATTCTTCAAACATTATTGTTACTGTGTACAACATTCTCCTGGTTCTGTTCATTTCACTATGCATCAGTTCATGTAAGTCTTTCCAGGTTTTTCTGAAATCATCCTGCTTGTCAATTCTTATAGCACAATAATATTCCATTATAATCCTATACCACAGCTTGTTTAGTCATTCCCCATTGATGGGCATCCCTTTGATGTCCAATTCTTAGCCACCACAAAAAGAGCTGCTACAAATATTTTTGTACAAATAGGTACATTTCCCTTTTATTGATGTCTTTGGGATATATGCCTAGCAGTGGTATTGCTGGATCAAAGGTTATACATAGCTTTATAGCTCTTTGGCCATAGTTCCAAATTGCTCTCCAGAAGCTGGAAATGTTTTTAAAATATATTTTTCACCCCTTATGAAAAGGATTATTTTAAAAATTTTATTGAATAATGACTTTAGCTCATATTTACATAATGCTTTAAGGTTTGCGAAGTATGTTGTGTATATTGTTGCATATGAGGCTCATAATAGTCCTATAATTTTAAGAAAAAGCCTATGATATTCCCATTTTACAAATGAGGAAAGTGAGTCTCAGAGATTTAGTAACTTGCCCAAGGTAATAAAGCTAGGAAGTGTCAGGGCCCAAATAGTAATCAGTAGCCTCAATGGTGAAATATCTTTTACCAGAGCTCTGGTATTTCAGAGATTAAACAGTTGATATATTTATCTATGTTGTGCCTTCTTGTCTATGTTTCTAATTATTTTTTCTTGTTCCTACAAACTTGAGTGAAACTTTTGTACTGCTGTAGTGATCTTATTTCCCTCACTCTTTACTAACATTTTAGTCAGAAAGGTCTGTTTGCCCTTTCACAAACTCTAATGGAGTTGAGTGCCTTTCAGCCCAATAGCTATGTAAACTTCCTCAGCTTCTTGAAAAAGGTCTTGGTATCTTCCAAAACAGATGGAGGCCCCAGGGATTGAATTTCACTTAATGCTTTCACTATCGAGTATTTCCTAGCCGGAAGAAAAAGGATTAAGATTTTTTAAAAATTTTAACCTTTGAATTTAGACCTCTGTTGCTTACAAGACAATTTCAAGTTCCAGTATAATGAGTAATAGACACATGTAGGCAAAAGTCAATTGTTGTTTTATCCCTGGAATACCAGAGCTCTGGGAAAAGTCATTTCACCAATGAGACAGCTAAGCATCACCCTTCAGAAAGACAATGACCCCTTTAAAATAATTTTGTTTTCTGCTTTGTAAAAAGAAGATTTATGTTTAATGAAGCTTTTAATGAAGAAATCTCGGAAAGAGAATGCCAATAAAATCTAATTTTTAAAAGAGAAAATCTAATATTTAGAAGTATTTCAATATCCTGGCCTTTGTCCAGATATAAATGAAACACACAATCCAATTACTGTTCTGCACAAAGGACAAAGTCACATTAATTTTCCTCAAGATGGTTATTAAAGAGATAAACTGTATTTTTTTCTTATTATGTCAAGGATATGTTTGTTCCCAAGCATACTTGGCTACTCTTGCAAGACTGGTCTGTTCTGTCATTAGCTCATCTCTATCGGCAGAGATAGGTCAGTAGGAATTGGTGGATTTGTTAGTGGTCTAAGAAAAAAGCCTTTGTTCTTGAGGGCCTTTGAAGTGAGAATCTCAACCATTTCTATTCATCACCAGAAAGCTAAGAATCCTTTTGACTTACTCTTTTAAAAACATTTACCTGTTCACTCAAAGCTGTGGCTTACTCTTGCTCCCAGAAGAAAGAGTTAAATAAAAAGAATAAAGGAAAAGGGAGAGAAAACACTTTTTTTAGAAGATGAAAACCAGCACCAAAAAAAAAAGCTGGAAGGGAAGCAGATCAAAGAGAAAAGTGCTAGCTACAAAAAGAAGCAGAAAATTGCAAAAATAACAGTAATAGGGAAACAAATTGATGGACATCAAAATGAATACAAATAAGGAAAGAGGAAGGAAAAATTAAAAATAGATGAAAGGTTGAAAAGAGGAAATATGACAGCTTATACTTTTGTTTTTGTTTGTAATTAATTTTTGTAATTATTAAGGCTTCAATATGAAAATAGAAGTATGATAAAAAAAAACATTTCAGCACACTCTAAGGGTATATATTAAAAAATAAAGTCAATCTACTGACATGCCCACACTAATATCCACAAGACAGCTTACACGTTGTAAAAGCTAGATGACAGAAATCCTTAGGAAATAACTCTCAATACTTTGAACAATGAAAGATCCCCCCAGAATTTGACATGGTGACTCAAACAGAGGCATGAAGGAAGAGTCCTGGGTTCTAATCCCAGCTGTACCACTAGCTAGCTACATGGCATTGGATAAGGTCTATCACCTCTCCTGGCATCATTTTCCTTATCTGTATAAAAGAAAGGGTTGAACATGATGAACTCTGAATTTTCATCAAGCTCTGAATTCTACAAATTACTCAGTGTAATGATATCTGTTAATATATTTCTGGGGCAGCTAGATGGCACAGTGGGTAGAGTTCTGGGTCTGGAATCAAAAAGACTTATCCTCCCAAGTTCAAATCTGGTCTCTAGTACTTACTAGCTATGGGACCCTGGGCAAGTCACTTAACCTTCTTTGCCTCAGTTTCCTCATCTATAAAATGACCTGGAGAAGGAAATAGCAAACCACTCCAGTATCTTTGCTAAGAAAATCCCAAATGGGGTGACAAAGAGTAAGATATGATTGAAAATGCCTAAACAACAATGTATTGTCACCTATACAAATAGGTGTTCTTTATAGTAATTAAGATTGAATTTCACTTCGGTAAGCTTTCTCACCACGTTTTTCATGCTTTTGACAAATGTTTAGAAAGGCAGGCAGCATAGATCCCAAAAAAAGAGAAAGATCACGAACCATATTTTTATCATAGCCAGTTATCTCCTTGATGAGAACACTCAAGATATACCCCTCTAACCTCAAAATTTGTGGCTTTATGGTTTTTTTAATTAAACCAATAAAGTGATCTTTGATTATATTAATTTTTTCCCTTTTTTATTGTAAGTATTATTTATACCTTGCTACTTCAAACATGTCTATTAACACTCTACCAAGATTTAGTAGGGGGTAAAATGCTGAGTAATTAATTATCATAAAGCATTTTGAAATATGAGGTATAGGCTATTTCATAATTCAAATAAAATATATTTTTCTTTAAAAAGTTCATGTATCTTAGAGAAGTCATGCAGAATAGCAGACTGCCACCATCTGTTTAGGACAGTACAGTATTCCATCATTGCTTCTTAACTCAAATCAGAGTTACCTGTACCATTGTTTCTGTACCATTTTATTTTCAATCTTTCATTCATTCATTCAACAAGCATTTCTTAAGTATCTACTGTATGAATAGAATTTTTTCATCATTATCATCTCAAAGGATAATGTCTAGTTCAAAAATGATAACAACATTTTCTTTGAAATTTTTCATCTCTTTCATATGGTTGTTGAAAAATTGAAATTTATATTTTCTCTGGCTACCTTAAATCATATCCCCCAAATTAAACACTACCTTTAATTTTATAAGACTTTTTTTAAATTCTAAAACTATTATGCATGCTTTTGAAAAGAATTTATTTTGGAGAGCAGATTAAGTTGCCCTACTAAATCTGTTAATGTTGTAGAAAATGATAGTATATGGGTTATATTGGATTCTATTCTTACCAGCACAACCTCCTTCAACCACATCCCCCACTTGGCTTTCTCTCTGATTTCTGCTGACTTGTAAGTAATCAGTGTCATTGCCAATTCTAACAGTTTTCTGTATGTATCCAAGAGATACACAGAATACTGACATAAGAAACCCATAGGAATGTACACCTGCAACCAAGACAATTTCTGCCAAGGATAAATGGCCTTTTGAGTAACCTACAAGAATGACCCTAGGCAAAATCTTGAGCAAATGTATGGCCACAGACCAGCCCCTCTTTTGAAACCACTCCATTCTTAGTACCTTCTTACCACTACCCAGCATCCCCAATTTGGCATCTACCCTGACATGCCGCCATATTATCTGTTGCTGTGATGACCCAGTGTATATTTGTTGACTTGAATTTTAGCCCAGTAACTCATGTACTCAGAGCTGTCTATTCAGGCCAATGTCCAAAGCTATCTATTTCCTTTCCTGGTAGACTGAAAAATTTTATCTGCTAACATCAATTTAGGGCCTTCAGCCTTATGACCCCAGCAGTAATTTGAGATCTGAGTTAGAATAACAGGCAGTGGCACTGAGCCTATTGATGGCAGAGGTAGTTTAGCAGGTCCTTTAGCCTTTAGATCCTAGCAGGCTTTAGGGCATTGGGTAGGGCAGTAAGCAATGCCATTGATAATAGGTGACCAAAACTTTAGAGTGGAGTAGTATTGATTTTGGGTAAGCTAGGTGGCACAGTAGATAGGGCACTGTCCTTGGCATCAGGAAGACTGATCTCCATGAGTTCAAGTCTGGACTCAGACACTTACTAGCTGCATGACCCTAAGCAAGTCACTTAACCTTATCTGCCTCAGTTTCCTCATCTGTAAAGTGAGCTAGAGAAAGAAAAGGCAAACCCCTCCAGTATCTTTGTCAAGAAAACCCCAAATGGGATCACAAAGAGTCAGACATGATTGAAATGAGTCAACAACAACAACCATGTTGATTTTGGATTGTGGTGGCAATCAAGGAACATGGGAGAACAAAGGGACTGAAAGGTCTTCCTTCCCCTTTAAAGATTGGATTTCAAGAATCTTCTGCATATCAGTGGAGCTTGCTACTATGGCTACATAGGCACACACTCTGCTACTATATTTATGCAACAGTTCTCACCAAATTACATGTGATTTTCTTTCACAGATTAACAATCATCCATTTTCCCACCTACAGGGTACATAATTGGATGGTATTATCTTCTAATCAGTGTTTCAAACCATCTTGTCCAGTGTCCAGAGGTTAAAAGAGCTATGTTTATATTATATAATTCAGCTATTTTAATCATTAATTATGATGATGAACCTCCACTAAGCTATAATTCAGACACCTCATGATGACCTGTAGGTAAGCAACTCTGGGCTGTCAAAGGTTATGCTGAAGTAGCACAAATCTTGGTAGAACTACGAAGCTTGGAAATGCCTGGCCACATACTATGGATCTGGTGTTAGAGGGCCAATCTGGCTAACTTTGGAGAACCTCTTCAACGGATACTTGGTCAGGAACTATTTTGAACACAGTAACTCATGAAGACCATCTTCTAAGGGTGTGGGGACTCCTCTCTGTCTCAGTGAAGAAAGACCCTACACTGATGGGTATGTTAATTTTTTGGTGTTTTGAACTGCCATCAAGTCCAATCAACAATTTCAGATGGAATTCATTTTCTGAATGTATTTTAAAATTTATGTGTAGGGCTTTATAGAGCTCACCTAAATTTCAGAAGGCCATTTTAGGCACTCAATTAAATTTTGTTCATCTTTCAAGTTTCCTACATTTGTACCTAGGTTTTACTTTCATGTATTATATTGGCCCCTTTATTTTATATTGATTTTTCCCCATAAATAACTTTGTATTTCATCTTTCCTCTTTCCACAGTATCTTCATGGACCTTCTTATGATAAGCTTTCTCTTAACTTAGTACTAGGTAATGAATTTGTCTAGCCCAGAAACTCAGAGGCTCATCTATAGAGAAGTAAAAGGGACCTTGATGAGTCCAACACCCTTATTTTACAAATGAGGGAAATGAGCCCAGAGAGGTCGTAATTTGCCCAGGGTCATACAGCTACTAAGTGTCTGAGGCATAATTTTATCCTAGGTCTTCCTGACTCCAGGTCTAGTACACTCTCCGCGATAACCACACTACCTTGCCTCTCATTAAAATGTTAACAAGGACATGGAATGGCCTCAATTTGCATCACTGGAGGCATTACCCACACCAATGAAAACAATGATTCCTGACCTATTGATGTTGGAGTAATATAGTCAGCAGCTATATATTCAGACATGACTCATTTCTTTTGGGGGGGGGATTTTTTTTCCTTAATAGTATTTTTTCTAATTACATGTAAAGATAGTTTTCAAAGTTCATTTTTGTAAAATTTTGAGTTACAAATTTTTCTCCCACCCTTCTTCCCCTCCTGCTCCACACAATAGTAAGCAATCTGACATAGGTTATATATGTACAATCATATTAAACATATTTCCACAGTAATCATGTTGTGAAAGAGGAATCAGAACAAAAGGGAAAAAACCAGGAGAAAGAAAAAAAGCGAAAATAGTATGCTTCAATCTGTATTCAGACTCCATAGTTCTTTCTCTGGATGTGGACAGCATTTTCCATCATAAGTCTTTTGGAATAGTCTTGGGTCATTGCATTGCTGAGAAGAGCTAAGTCTATCAAAATTAATCATTGCACAATGTTGCTCTTGCTGTGTACAATGTTCTTCTGGTTCTGCTCCCTTCATTCAGCATGAGTTCATGTAAGTCCAGATTTTTCTGGAATCTGCTTGCTCACCATTTTTGGTAGCACAATAGTATTCCATTACATTCATATATCACAACTTGATCAACCATTTCCCAATTGATGGGGGATTTCTTGATCCTCAATTTCCAATTCTTTGCCACCACAAAAAGAGCTGTTATAAATATTTTGTACATGTGGGTCCTTTTCCCTTTTTTATGATCTCTTTGGGATACACACCTAGTAGTGGTATTGCTGGAACAAATGGTATGCACAGTTTTATAGACATTTAAGCATAGTTCCAAATTGCTCTCTAGAATGGTTGTATCAGTTCACAACTCCGCCAACAAAGCATTAGTATTCTAATTTTCCCACATATTCTCCAGCATTTATCATTTTCCTTTTCTGTCATATTAGCCCATCTGATAGGTGTGAGGTGGTACCTCAGAGTCATTTTAATTTGCATTTCTCTAATCAACAGTGATTTAGAACATTTTTCACGTGATTAGAGATAGTTTTAATTTCTTTATCTAAAAACTATTCATATCCTTTGACCATTCATCAATTGGGGACATGACTCCTCATTTCAGTGTAGATCCTTTCCCCACTACCACCACCACCATCCTTTCACCTTGGGAGGCCATTGTAAACAACAAATGCCCCAACCTGTGAGGGTACTAGTGGAGTTCTCTGGTTATCAGTTTATCATCCCCTGCTCTTGTCACTGATACCATTATAATGTCAGAAGAAAGTGAGGAAGCCCCCAGTTCACTGGGCAGATCCTCATTATTAGGATTATCTTCATTCTAGGGTGGATCAATAAAGCTGAAGGGAATTCTCAAATCAGTGAGGTCACAAATCCATTTAAATATTTGAGAGCCCTACCTAGTGGACAATATCAATGGCAACATTTCATCCCAGGGGAAGCTAGAGAACAATCTTGCAGCAGAGATCTCTACGTGTGAATGCCTGTCTGAGATGCGATTTTGTGCTTTTAAATATCACCACGGATTGTTTTTTTCAAGATTTGCTTAGGAGGTGAAAAAAATTAAAGTGTATCAGAGTGAATAAAATGAGCTTTTCATGTACAGAGAAAAAGAAAATGTAGAGCTATGTCTGCCATTTAATTAGAAGTTGACTAGAACCATATTGTATGAATGAATTTTATCTCGCCCATTGTTTTCAGGAATGTAAAAATACTTTCATGTTAATTTGGGTAAATGTGTCCATCTGGTTTCACATTTGCCTGTATGCACACCCTTCATTTCTCATTTGTGCATGTGCATAATGCTTTTACTACCACACTTTTAAAAATTTAGCGTTCAGGTTATACCACATAGGAATTCTATTGGCTGAAATATCTTGCAAGTTTAACTCTTTTAAATACTCAAACAATTAAGTGATATTCCAATATAAGATGGATTCTACTATAACTGGGCAGGCGGCACTCTTGCTTTCATTAGTATGCTTATTATCTTTACATAGCACATTTCTATTCAAAATCAACTAGCCCCTAACTATATCTGACAGCATGATGGGGGAGACTTACCTTAATAACACAATCCCAAATATACGATCCTATTTTACTTTGCTTGTAGTAAGAAAAGCTTGATTTCTAGATGGTTGGTTTTAGAATTCTTTCTTTGGCTTGTTAGACGTATATTTTGGGCTTATGGTGGTACCTAGCATGCTAAGAGAGATCTGGTTCAACTATTCTAGCACTCTCCAAAAAGTAACAGGGCCCAAAATGTCTGCCTAAGCGGCAGATGGGGGTTGGCAGCACTGTGTAGTACTCTCCAATTGCTAGCTATGTCCATTGGGAATACAACTAAAAGAAAAAAAAATTGGTAATACTGCTCATTGACTCTGCACTTACACAGTGACAGGGGACAATAGATTCATATATAAAATAGATTTGGTCCTATTATTTAAAGCCTTGCCAAAATGACTGCCCTAAGAGTGATGAATTCAAAAACCAAGATCTATAAACAGAAATAATACATGGACATGACTACGTTTGATTTTGTTTTATGTGTTTGGAGATAATTTAAAAAACTACTTTGTCCTGTCCCCTAGGTCTGGCTTTTAACAGACAAGAAGGAGGAAAGGAAGGAGGAAGAAGAAAATAGAGATGAGAGTGCAAACCTTCTGAAGGGTCTCAGCAACATTTAGGCAAATATTTAACTAGCAAAGAAGGAGGGGGTGACATGAATTTGGCCTGAAAAGCTACTCTGTTCTGTCCAATAATATAATTAAACATTATTGAGGTATAGCTGTAGTCATTAATGAAAGAATACATAATAAGGAGTTAGAAATGAGTGAAGGTGGTTCCAAACAGAAAGACATAGTAATACAAGAACACTTACCTCAGTACAGCATCAAAGTAACCAACAATAACAATAATCCCCAAAAGACTGTTCTATAAAATATAATAATATGACAAATTATTTGGGAGGGTTTCTAGCTATAAAAAAAAATGTTTACCCAGAAAAGATTAAATCAAGGTTGGGCCTACAATCTAGTCCAGAAATGAACTTTGAGTATGTAGCCCTTGTGTCTTCTTTCTAAGTCCCCATAAATCCAAGGGAAAGCTTCTATTTATTGATTTTATTTGCAGAATGCACTCTGGGCATAGAGTAATTTGATTTCTTTTTTTAAATGGGGCTTAGAGTCTGTCTTTCCAGGCATATAACTTACCAAGCATAAAAGCCAACACATAAAAACAAACATACAATTTAAAGATAGGGTGCTCAAGGCAGTAGGAGCAAGGAAGCCAGGGAGGTGGTAGGATTACTCCTGAGCTTACCATGCGCCCATATATCTACTGGATTTAAATCTCCTGACATACAATATTTTGAATCCCATCCGTCCATAGCATGGCTGAAGTGTTTGGGGGTGGGAGGGAGAGTCCCCAGAGAACATGATAGATATTTAGCCAATGCAGAAGTGAAAAATTGAATTTTCTTCTTCGTTGGTAGCATTTTTTATTATTAAATTCCAAAGACAAGGCTCTTAACAGGTTTAAGTACTTTTGTAGCTCATTTAAATTTTGTTCTCTTCTCAGCAAAGTCAGCAGCACTAGATGGATCAATGCCGATAATGCTGCTTCTATTCCAGAGCCTTATGGATTCACACAGATCTACAGCTTTTAGACTGTAAACTGAAGAGTGAAGTACCCTCTTTCCACATTTCTTTTACTAGGAAACTTTTTTTTAAATTCTAAGTAATCTTGGGTAATTATATTTTATAAGAGGATTTTTCCACATTTACTAAATTCTGTTCAGGGTCTGTAATGCTTGTCCATGTGGACATGAAAGAGAAACTGCCACATCTGTGCTGTAACAGCTCTGTGAGAGTTTTCTGCTTTGTGAATCACAATATTTATTCGTAAATGGTTGTTTGTCTATGGGAAAACATAAATGCTATAGAAGGGTATGCTAAGGTAAAGGAGCTAACAATCATCGTCATCATTATCATCAATGGCTAGAATTTATATAGTGCTTTAAGGTTTTCAAAGCACTTTGCATATATTATCTCATTTGATTCTCACAAGAACCCCATGAGGTAAATTCAATTATTATCCCCATTTTACAGGTGAGAAAACTAAGGATTTGTCTAGGGTCATACAGCTAATAAGTAATTAAGACAGGATTTGAACTCAAAGGAAATTCATACCCTTGCACATAGCAGGTGTTTAATAATTTACTGGAGCTGTGTTCCAAGGATGGGGATGACCTTTGCGAATGTACAAAAATGGAAACATGACCAACAGAGTTAGGGAACAGCTACTTTTCCAGTTTGGCTAGAATGAAGAGATTGTGAAGGAGAGATTGGTGAAATAAATTGGGAGAAGTAGGCTAGAGCTAGACTGTGAAACAACATTTATGTGTACCCCTTCCTGGTCATTACTAAAATGTTAAACTAACATTTATGTGACAATGGACAAGTAGTACTACCTAATATCTCTATGAAAAATCAATATTCTAAGAAAACAAGAGCAACTAAAATATATAAATACATATAGAATGCACACATGACATTGCAATTGTAAGTTCGCGCCAGCCCAAACAGTAAAAATATTGGTTTTTATCAGTTAATAAGCTGGTGAATGTCCATAGGAAGGAAACTAGTGTGGCAAAGATCCTTGAGATCGTGTTATATGAGGAGCTGTCGAAGGAACTGGGGATGCTTAGGCTGAAGAAGAGAAAGCTTGGGGGGGTGACATGATAAATAATTTTAAGTAACTGAAAGTTGGTCACGTGGAAAAGAGTTAGCCTCAGAGGCAAAATCAGGAACAATGAGTGGAAATTACAAAGAGGTAGATTTAGGTTAGATGCTAGGAAAAACCTCCTAATGATTATAGTTATCCATAGGACTGGAACTGCCTAAACAAGTAGTGAGTTCTCCCTCATTGAAGGTCTTCAAGCAGGGACTAGATGACCACTTCTCACATATTGTTTTGTAGGAATTCCTTTTGGGTATTGGTTGACCTGGATGATCAGGAAGGTCCTTTCCAATCAAAAATTCTGTGATTTTTTGATACCATGTAATATTCATACTTTGGATGATGGCATAAACATTATACAGTTTATCAACTACAGCCTTAAATGTGATAATGTAGTTATGAACTACAGGGAAACGAGTCAAGTAACTTCAGTCCGCCACTCATTTTTTTAAGCACTCTACATGCCAGGCACCGAATATGTTAGGCATTGATGATACAAAGACAAACTTAAAAACAGTCACATCCTCAAGAATCTTACGTTAGGGGGTGAGAAGAGAGAGGCAATAATTTAATAATTACAAGGTAGTTTGAAAAGAAAGAGGGTACTGTAACAGTGTGTGGGACCAGGAAAACCTCCCTTATAAAATGGTCAGTGGTATGAACCCTGAATGAAATTAGTGGTACACATGTGAGACTGATATTTAGTATTCAAAATTGGAATAGCTCCTTTGAAAAATGAATCTGGATTGAGAAGACAGAATATGACTCTGATGTAAAAACAATAGTCATCAGTAAAATGTATTTTTAATTGTTATTATAAATATAGCTGAGTAAGCCTTCTACATAGTCACATATATATGCAACTATGTATGTATACACACACATGTATATATTAGCTTTAAAGTTTATAAAGCACTTTGCATGCATTATCTCATCTGATCCTCACAACAACCTCATAAGCTAAATGCTTTTACTATCTCCATTTTATGGGTGAGGAAACTGAGAGGTTGTGACTTGCCTAGGGTCAAACAGCTAGTAAGTTATCTGTGGTAGAAATCGAAGTCTTTCCTGACTGCACGTTTCACACTCTATCCACTAAACCACCTAGCTGCCCCAATATTTTTAAGTGAATTCTGGGAGCAGATAATCCAAGACCAAGGCTCTACAAATAGTGACTACAAGTACAAAACATAGATCGGTCTTAACCTAGGTATAGGGAGGTAGTAAGTCCTAGGAGACAACTATACATATGGTAATGCACCCCCATCAGTGGCATTGCCTTTAAATCCGAAGGTCAGTAATAAAGTCATGCAGACTTAGAGCTGCTATCTGAGGTACCATACGTCAGGAGTGGGCCGATCAGGAGAGCTCCTGCTCAATTTGATGAGGCTACAATTCACTTTGGGCTGATTCCTGGTGTTAGTGTTCCCAATGCCACAACTAACCTTACACTCTCCACAGACCTTGGACACTCTCTTTAGGATTCTTTTCATCTCTCCCTTATGGTAGTTGTTGACTTATATTAGTATGTTATATATACAAAGGCTAGCGACAGAGCACCAAGAACTAAACTTGTCTACACACCTAACACTATCCCAAATGTTTAAATATGGCTGCCTAAAGAAAGGAGCTGGGAGCCTGTGAGAGAGTAGCACTATTATCTAAAAGTTAATCTACATAGATTTCTAAATACCTCAAGGTATGGCACCTTGTAATAACAATGGCCCATTCCAGCCCTATTCATCCCTATAAGTCTTCTCTGGGTGTGGAGAAAGTAGGAATTGGCACAGAGAGCATATACACCTTGGAACAACTTTATTGAATCGAATAATTGTCTGTGTTAGTGGGCATCTTTTTTGAAAAAGAATTTTCTGGAATTTTGCCATGGGGATGAGGACTTTTCAAGTAGCAGTTAGAATTGAGAAAGGAAATTAGTTTAAATGTACTGTAATTATAAATTACTGTAATTACCTTTTGCAAGGTACCTTTGAAAGCAGGGTTGGAAATTGTGTTGAACCATCAGTTCCTGTCACAGATGTCATGTCCTGGAAGTATTCCCTTTTATTAATGACTCTCAGAGGCATAATAATAATTGGAATACAGTTAAATGAGGAAGAATGTGTTGAGACGTACTGGAATGGTTTGGGCTATAAGTACTTCCCTGCAAAAAGTCAATTATTGCAATAATAAAGAGCAGTATTTGAGTAGTTGCTATGGGTTCTAAAAATTTCACTATAGAGTGGCTACAGTGCAGTGGGCCTGGATCTTAAGGATGCCATAGAAATCAACCAGAAAAACTCCATATCTATGTAACATGAATCAAAACTCTGAGAGGGTTTCATACATTCCCAAAGATGAACTAAAATATGACCACTAAGATTATTAGAATTTCTAATCTGCTGATACAGACAACTGGAAACCATTTTAATAGGGTGGCCTTCTGTATCAGTAGACTGGACAGTAATTTACCTGGGACGACTTGGGGGACACAAGGAAGGCCTCACTATTCCAAAATATCCCACAACTTCTGATTCAGGCATGGTCATATTCAAAAGGTCAGGGGCACACAGCCATAATTTGACTAGTGCCAAAAAAATTAACTTTTAAAATTGATACCTTTCTTTGTATTTTCTGTGTCTATCATCATGTTTAGAACATAACTGATGTTTAATAAAATGTTTAAGTCAAATCAAGAAGCACTTATTAAGCACCTACTATGTGCTAAGCACAGGGGATATAAACAAAAGCAAAAGAATGGTCACTTTTCTCAAGGGACTCACAGTCTAATAGGAGAGATAACATGAAAACAACTATGTCCAAACAAGATATAAGGAGATAATTGGATAAATTGGAGAAAATCAACAGAGGGAAGGCACTAGCATTAAAGGGGATCAGGAAAGGCCTCTTGGATAAAGTAGAATTTTAGTTAAGACTGGACAGAAGCCAGGGAAGCAAGAAGAGAGGATTCTAGGTACAGAGGACATAAAGTGAAAATGGTCAGTCAGTAGATGGTGTGTCTTGTAAAAGGAACAGCAAAGAAACCAATGTCACTAGATTGCATCATATGCATGAGTAAGTAAGGTTAAGGAAGACTGGAAAGATAGGAAAGGGCTTTGAACAACAGGATTTTATATTTGTTTCTAGAGGTGAGTTTCCTTAAGGCAGGACATCACACCCAATGGTCTTTCTGCCCTTTCTCCTTTCCTCTGAAGACACAAAGGGCCAGGGCCAGGGACTGGAATGTACCATAAAATAGAATTGCATTAACCCTATTTTTCCATATAAAAACAGTTAAGCAATATCTCCTAACAGAATGATTGTAACTGAAAATGCTTGTTTCCATTTTCGTAGATTAAAGTATTAACAGAAAGAATGAGTGCTTTAATTGTTTGTAACCAACACTGTCAATTGAATTTGAACTGAGTTTTGTTGCCTTTTAGAATTGTTTTCATGTATGTGTTGCATTCATTGTGTATATTATTCTTTTTTTCTTCTTTCTTTACTGTGCCATTTCATGTAAGCTTCTCATGTTTCTCTAAGTTTTTCCTTATTTACTGGTCCTTACAACGCAATAATATTTCGTTGTATTCACAATTTGTTCAACATTCTCCAATCACTGATAATTTTTCCAACTTTAGTGTCACTTATTTATTCAATGATTAACTCATTGAATATTTATTAAGTCCGTACCATGTAGAAGACATTATCCTAGGCACTGGGTATACAAAAACAAAATAGTCCTTGCCCTCAAAGAATTTGCATTCTATAGGAGTAAAACAACACGTGTACAATCATGGGTGCACACAAAGCATGGGCAAGGTATACCAGCACAGTAGTGCTTGAATTACCAATTAGATAATGAGGGCTTCATATGCATGCCTTTTTACACCAATCAGTCAATACAAAATAGATACAAAGTAAATACAAAGAAATTGATGGGAGGGCATTAACAACTGGAGAGATGTGGAAAGGCTTTGGGTAGTCTGGGGATCTTGAATTGAGCCTCAAAGGAGACTGGTAACCCTCACGGGCAGAGACAAAGAGAGAATGCATTCTAGGTTGGGGGCGGGGGGGGGGGCGGGGGTAAGGACAGCCTGTGCTAAAGGCATGGAAAGAGGAGGTGGAATAAAATGTATAAAAAAGACCAAGTTGGATGAAACATAGCATGAGTAATCCAGACTGGGAAATCAGTCTGGAAAGATATGTTGGAATCAGATTGCAAGGAGTTTTAAATGCCAAACTGAGGAGTTATATTCAATTCCAGTTATAATAGATAGTCACTGAAGGTTCTGAATAAGGGGAGTGACATGGTCAGACCTATGCTTGAAAAATATCAATTTAGTGTCTGGGAGGCATGGTGGAACAGGGTGTTAGGGGTGGAGAGTGAATTATATCGGGAGAGAGTGGAAATACTAGACCCTGACAATTGCAGTGATTCACCATGCAGTCTCCCTTAACTTGCTCTCTAGTTTTCCTTTCTTCAAGGGTATTGACAAAATAATATGAGCTAATCTATGACATCATCAAACCCTACTTCCTTATTTTATGGATTGGATCCTAGAACCCCAAGGCTGATGTTCTACTCAGGACAACTGACAACAGCTGCTGCCTTCCTCTTTCCATAACTCACTAGGTCTAGCTCCCTATTTTGGGTAACGTGATATACTTTGTCCATTCAGATGTCCAAGTTACCTCAGGAGGATCCATTCCTTTCAGCAATTTTTTCTTTCAGTCTCTTTTTTTCATCCCAACATCAAGTATTGTCCTTTTACTTTGTCCTTTTAAAAATGCAAATAAACCTGAAAAGAAGCACACATTAAATCAATAATTCCTTAATAGGAATTGGTTTTTATCAAATTAGTTTCCTTTCTGTAATGACAGGAGGGAACCCAGAGCATAATTATGGAAAGTCTAGGTTGAAGAGGGGAGTCTAAAAGTTAGGCAAAAGTAGAAGAGAGAAGAAATAGAGAGGTGAAGACAAACCTCATCTCCCTCACACTATGACCCTGAGCTAGTCTTTGTTCTTCTAACACTCCTCTTATTTTTGTCTTTACTACAGCAGTAACATTGGTGTATTCTTCTGCGGACCCAAAGCTCTCTCCAAGACTCTTCAAAAAATGTGTGGCTTATATTCCTCAGCTGACCCCAAAGGTGTTCATTTTAATTACAACAAAGAAAACTTCTAGGTCACATTTTGTAGTTTATCATTATGTTTCTACATTGATACATTATGAACATGTATGTATATATATGATTTTAATAATGCATATATCTTCTGAGAATGTAGATCACCACTCTACAACTTCTTCTCCTGTGTGATTCTTGTCCATGACTTCCCACCCAACATATTGGAGGCTTTGCTCTGGTTCTTTCAGCATTGTCCATCCATTGCTTCTAATTCTCCCCCATATAACTGACCCATTCCCTTTATGGGCGTATATGTTCTTTTTTATATTTACATGACTTCTTAGAAGTGGTCAGCACCAAAAGGTTTTGGGATATGTATACTCGTGGTGCCCTTACCCTTAGCATTACCGTTCTGGTTACTTATAATGTTGACTCTTCTCAGATCATATTGTTCTGCTACCAAATTCGTAGCTAGATAGAATCACAAAGAAAATTAACATGAATGAAAGGAGTATTTGTGGCAGCAAATAGTTTTTGGATCAATGAGAGCATTGTGCAGCTTTCCAAATATGATGTAACTGAATCTCTTCTTCTTATCCAATTCTGAACTTAAATCATTGCCAATCTGCTTTGTTTGTGCAAGATATATATTGCTGGACTAACTCAACTGCCCATCTCACTGCAATGTACATTTTCTTTCACTTGTTTCTGTGCTGTTGATAGTTAGACCAATATCTTTCATATCATTATAAATTTCAATAAGACTTTGTATTATTGCTACATGCAATGAGTATAATTTAATGTGAACAGAGCATTTAAAATTACTATCAATAATAAACTCTTGGGTTTGGGGGACTCTGCAGGATATCTTCCAAAACAGCAGGGGGGAAAACATAAGCTCATATGTCTTACATCTTCTATGAAGTCATTACTAAGAAGATTATTGAACACAATTACTGCCAAAATCACACCCATCCACCATAGTCTTTCATTATTGTTATATATGCTTGGGAGGCACCTTGTTGAAGACAAGCCTTGAGGTCTGTATGTGGTTTATCAAATCAAATGCTTTGGAAAAATAAATAAATAATATATATCACATATTATGCCTTTCACAATCACTGCGTGGCTTTAAAGATATGGTTGGACTACAACCATAGGTTATACAAGACAGCAACTTGGGTCCCTTCCAACTCTCTAAAGCTGTGGTTCTAGGCAGCTGGAGTATCATGGATTTAGCAGGGCAAGAAATCTTAAAGATCATCTAGTCTAGGGGTTCTTAACTTTTTTGTGTCATTGACTTCTTTGGCAATCTGCTGAAACCTATGGATGTTTTCTCAGAATAATGTTCCTAAATGCATAAAATAAAGTACATAGGACTAAGTATATTGAAATGAAGTTATCAATGTTTTTTAGAAAATAAGTTCACAGTCTCCTGGTCGAGAGTTTAATCTAATTCAACCATCTTATAGGGAAGGAAACTGAGCATTTTACTAGAGTAAAATGAGGCTATCTTTCCCTCATTCTGGACACTCCTTCTCATTAGGTCTTGTTGACTTATTTTATTTTTATTTTATGGGATAAAACAAGCATTTACATAACACGGTATAATTAAAAAAAGATTGCACATTAAACTGAAAATCTATTATGTACAATTTGCTATTCCAATTACATATATAATAAATTTACAAATATATAATTTAGAATAAATTTCATTTTTTCTTTTTTCTGTTAAACTCTTGATTTATATTGAGCTTGTAGTCCACTAAACTCCAAGATCTTTTTTTATACTAGTAATTGTCCAGTGACAACTCTTCAGTCCTTTATTCTCATAGTTGATTTTTCAAACCTAAGTGCAGGAATTTACATTTATTCCTATTGAATTTCAGCTTATTACAGTCAGACTATTATTCTAGTCTATTACTTTTTTGGGATCTTGACTCTGTTGTTCAATGTGTTTAGCCATCCCTTCCTGCAAAGTGGATTACTGTATTTCCTTGCCATCATTTAAGTAATTTATACAAACTTAACCAAATAATTCCAAAGAAGATTCCTGGGATGCTCCAGTAGAGACCTCCTTGCAGGTTAACAGTATTCTGTAATCTATCAACATCCTCTTTTGGTCTAGTTACACCAACAGTCCCTAATTCAGTTCACAGTCATCTAGCCTGCATCTCTTCATCATGCCCAAAAGGATATCATTAGAGATTTTGGCCAATGCCTTGTTAAAAATCAAGCTATGCTATGTTTATGGTATTCCTCTGATGTATCAATTTAGTAGTCCTGTCACAAAAAGAAGCAAGTTTAATCTGGCATGACCTTTTCTTTTTTTCCCTTTTTTTGAGATTTTTTATTTTTAGTTTACAACACTCGGTTCTACATAATTTTGAGTTCCAGATTTTCTTGCCCCCCTTCTCCCCTCCATCCCCAAGATGGCATGGAATCCGATACATCTTCTACATATAACTTCACATTGAACTCATTTACACAATAGTCAAGTTGTAGCATGACCTTCTCTTGATGACTCTATGCCAATTCCTAATAAACATCACTTCTTTTTCTAAATGCTCATGAAATGTCCCTCCAATAAGACATCCTAGAATTTTGCCAGAAAGTAAAGTGTTTTGCTCACCTCCAATTTGAAAGGCTGCAAAGTACAGATTCCTAAGTCTGGAGTCATGACAGTTGGGTATCAATCAGACACTGTCAAGCTAGTGGCTTTATCCCTTTGATATTTTTCTTGCCCCTGATATAACCGTAAAAAGCCTTTTATACAATCTTCAGTGTTCATTGCCAATTTCATCTTATCCTGTTCCTAATGCTATGCATCGAGGGCCATGCCACTCTTCTGATTTGACATCAGTTCACCGACTTTGCTTCCTTCTCTTGAACATGTCTTTTAAACATTACACTCCTCAGTGAATTTCCTATGCATTTATACATTTCTCTTTCTTCCTCCTTTTATTCTTTATCAGCGATTCAGATCCACATCTTCTTTGCAACTCCTGCTCTTGAAGAGCTGTCTAGAACACTGAGAAATAAAATTACTTGCCCCAGGTCGCATAGTTAGTAAATGTCAGAGCAAGGGTTTGAACTCAGTCCTTCCTGACTACAAATCCAATGTCCTACCCATTTCTCCATTCTGCCTTTTCTTAGCTAATGCTAAGTCACTGATAACTAGCTTTTGTGTGTAGCCTTCAGGCATGAAATCCACCTGTTTAACAGTAAAATATCAAGACCATGCTTTCTGAGCCTATAAATGAGAATGTCATACGCAACAGAGGCAAAAGCCTTCCTGAAATCAAAACAGATTACATTTATCACATCCGCCTTATCTTTGTGGCCTGTCACTCTATTGTAGGAGGAAATTAAATTGCCTCATATTACTTTCTTTCACAAAACCATGTTGGTTGCAATGTAATGCCTTGAGCTCTTCTAGATGATTGGGAATTGGTGATTTCTTTTGCAATCTTCCCAGGTACTAGATGTCAACACTGTAATTTCTTGGTTCATCCTTTCTTTTCCCTTTTCTAAAAGAAAGCCACACTTGTTTGATAAGCCTCAGGGATTTCTTCTATATTCCATGTTTCCCTAAAAATAATGACTAGGGGCTCTGAAGTAATATTTGTTCATTCCTTTAAGGAGTGAGCCAATAAGGTGTTATCAAGGTATATAGATTTGAATACAAACAGGTCTTGAAAAGATACATGTATGGAAATATAACAATATATTTCCCCTTTTCCATTTGGCTCTCCTTCCACTATTCACAATTGAAAATTACTGAAGTTGCAGTTTGCATTTGATCTTTCAAAAGATAGAAATTAAGATCTTAAAAGCCTCTCCTTTTCACTATCTCATTACTGTCTTCCCTTGCCTCTCCATTCAGAAGCATTGTTTTTCCTTTAGCACTACTAAATTTGTCCAATTACAAATGTGGGTTGTTGTTTTGTTTTGTCTTGTTTTTGCCGCTTTTGTCTTTCTAGTTGCAACTCATTTCTAGCTTTGAAATTTCTAATCTTCCATATGCCACCATATTACCCAATCTTGGGGCCACCATGCCCAGCTATGTCCAAATCATGTTGTCCGAACTCTAGACTCTTCTCAGCTGAAGTCAGATTCCTGCCCCTGAAAACCTAGGCCCTGATTGGTGAGCTAGCACCTTATCTTACCCATTCCCAGGCCCAAAACAATAATTCCGGGGGGCGGAGCCAAGATGGTGGCTGGCAAGCAGGGACTTGAGTGAGCTCCGTTACCGAGTCCCTCCAAAAACCTATAAAAAATGGCTCTGAACCAATTCTAGAATGGCAGAACCCACAGAACAGCAGAGGGAAGCAGGGCTCCAGCCCAGGACAGCCTGGATGGTCTCTGGGTGAGGTCTATACCACACGGAGCTCGGAGCTGGGAGCTGGGAGCTGGGAGCAGGGAATGAAGTGGAGCAGAGCCCAGCTTGAGCAGCGTGGACCATCCAGACCAGAAGCCAGGCGGAGGGGGCCCTAGCGCCCTGATTTAGTGAGTTACGAGACTTCTCAACCCACAAACACCAAAGACTGCGGAGAAGGTTAGTGGGAAAAGCTGCGGGAGTGGAAGGAGTTCGCGGTTCGGCTTCCAGCCCCGGGGGCAGCGGAGGTGGAGCAGCTACAGCTGTTGTTACTTCCGGCTCCAGGCCCACCTGGTGGGAGGAATTAAGTGGCGGATCAGAGCAGGGGTGCACAGCCTGCCGAAGATCTAAGCCCAGTTCGGGTTGGGGGTCCTTGGGGAAGGAGCAGTGCGGGTCTGACAGAGCTGGCACCTCCCCCCCAAACGTGGAACATAGAACTCATTAGTCCACAAGCAGTCATACCCCACTGAAAAACTCAAGGGTCAAGTTAGTTGGTTGGGAATATGGCCAGGCAGCGAAAACGCACCCAGATTCAGTCTCAGACTTTGGATTCTTTCTTTGGTGACAAAGAAGACCAAAACATACAGCCTAAAGAAGACAACAAAGTCATAGAGCCTACAACAAAAGCTTCCAAGAAAAACATGAACTGGCCCCAGGCCATAGAAGAACTCAAAAAGGATTTGGAAAAGCAAGTTAGAGAAGTAGAGGAAAAATTGGGAAGAGAAATGAGAAGGATGCGAGAAAACCATGAAAAACAAGTCAAGGACTTGCTAAAGGAGACCCAAAAAAATACTGAAAAATACACTGAAGAAAACAACACCTTAAAAAACAGACTAACTCAAATGGCAAAAGAGCTCCAAAAAGCCAATGAGGAGAAGAATGCCTTGAAAGGCAGAATTAGCCAAATGGAAAAGGAGGTCCAAAAGACCACTGAAGAAAATACTACCTTCAAAATTAGATTGGAGCAAGTGGAAGCTAGTGACTTTATGAGAAACCAGGATATTATAAAAGAGAACCAAAGGAATGAAAAAATGGAAGACAATGTGAAATATCTCCTTGGAAAAACCACTGACCTGGAAAATAGATCCAGGAGAGATAATTTAAAAATTATTGGACTACCTGAAAGCCATGATCAAAACAATAATTCCTAACCGTCTCCTAGATATGCCATCCTCATACCGTCCCACTCTTGCTCTCATATATCTGATATCCATTGTCTTTCCCTATTGGAATGTAAACTCCGTGAGGGCAAGGTCTATCATGCTTGCCTGTATTTATATCCCCGGTGCTTAGTGTGGTCTCTGATACATAGTAGGTTGCTAATAAATATTTTTTCTTTCCTTCCTTCCTATCTTCATACTGTCCTTCATGTCTACCTTTGTTCTTTCCTTCCTTCCTCCTTTCAATCACATAAAATCTTACATAAATAGTATATTTAAGCAACTGGCTTTCTTGTCTCTCAGTAATACTGTACATTGTCTCTGAGCACAAAACAGCTATTTTCCCTAAACAATCAGTGTTGTCTCATTAATTTCCATTGGCTCCTTACTAAAGTACAAAACCCAACAAAGTTTGTTCATTTTCTTTATTTTTCTTAGTGACTTTTCTTCTCTTTTCCTTTCAGGTCTAGTTTTTGCTTTTGTTTTTGATGTTGTGATCCCATTCCTCAAGATACCTATTTACTTTTAGATCTCAAACTGGTTCTTTCCTCTTAACAAGATATAAATCAAATATAAACAATATCTACCCTAATTAATTCTTTTACTTTGTATATTAGGAAACAACCCACTGAATTGTCCTTCTAAAATAGATCTGAGTAGTGCCAGGCAAATATAACACAAGCTCTAACTGGTCCTACTGAGCCAAAAAGACTGAATACAGGTCCATCAAAGAACATGTTCACTTGTCACTCAAGAATCAGGCTAAGTTCAGAAAGACTCATCCTCAGAAAGTTATTTCCAGGTGATTAATTCTTTGAACACAAAAACCAATGCTCTATTTCTGAATTTGTCATGTGGTGACCATAGTAATATAAAGGAAAACAATGTAGAAAGACTCCAAGACCTTGATCAACACAACGACCATTCATGGTTTCAGAAAACAGATGATGAAACATTCCTCTCTATTCTTGTCAGAGAGGTGATGAACTGATGGTACAGAATGGACATATTTTCGAGCATAAGCAATTTTAACTGTATTTGTTACAAATTGGGTTTCTTTTTTTCTTGCTAGCAAGTAGTATTAGAGAAACAAAACAAAAACAAAGAAAAGAAAGAAGCATCAATAGAAACATTTAAAATACACAGAATACAGTGACTACAGTAATGTAAGTAGAAAGAATAACCACACACGTGCAAAAAAAAAATCAAAAGTAGATGTTGCAAAATTATAAATACCAAGCAGGGCTTGAAAGAAGTCACGAGAAGATACTCCCACCTCACCCCTTTGCAGAAGTGGGAGTTCCACAAGTGTTGCTCACATCACATATTTTCAGACTTTTTCAATGTAATCATCAGTTATGTTGATTTTTTTCCCTTTTATTTTTCTTTGTCTTTAAAAAATATTACTTGTTATATGGGATGGCTCTCTGGGAGGAGGAAGGATACTGGAGAAAACTATAGTGATGTAAAAAATTATATCAACAAGAACTTATTCAAAAACCAAAGAAAAATTTTTAAAATACACAGAATGAAAGAAAAAGAAATTCAGAAGGGCAAGAAAATAGAGTAATTTTGTTGCTGCTGTGTCAAATTCAACATATACTTTTTAAAAACAAAGTGTATGTAACAGAATTTCATGCTTTTATATATAATCCTCTTTTTTGTTCTTTTATACATATTGTAATGGTATGTTTGTAGACAACAGTTAAATTCTAATTTAAAAGGAAAGGGAAAGTTTGTTTTTTAAATAGTTGGCATGATGTATTAGAAAAAACATTACACTTGTAGTCCAAAGCAACCTCAGTTCAAATCCTACCTCTAGCACAGATTATATGACCATAGGCAAGCACATGGGCTCTCTGAGCCTCAGTTTCCTCATCTGTTAAGCAGGAGTTATGCCTCTGGTACCTATTGCATAGGGTTGTTGTATTGAATGAGAAAATATGTACAGAGTGTTGTGTACATCTTAAAGAGCTATACGGATGCCAGTTATGTGTGAAAGGGCTTTGCTCATCGGTGGAGGGAATGCCTCCATCAACAAAATCACTGTTTTTTTTAAAGTACTGCTTTCTACCAGCACCCCTAGATCGTTCCTGACCCATACTTTTGGGAGAATTAACCAAAGATATTCTTATCTACCCTTTCATCTTAGTTTAGGTCTTAAATTGACTCCTCATCATTTCAGCTATATTCTTATTAACTTCAACTTTAACTTATAGACTCCCTATCTATTTACCTGTCACCACACTCATAAGCTGGTCTAAGTTGGCTGGGTAACCATCTGAGTTAGTACATTAGTATGTATATGCTAGACAAATACTACAGATGGATAACAGACTTAAGGGATCTCAGAAGCCATACAGTACAACCTCATCATTTCACATATGTAGAAACTGAGGTCGAAGGAGAGATAATAAAGTGCATACCTGTTTGAATCTAAGTCCTTTGACTCCAAAACCAAGGATCTTTCCACTTCACCAGGAAGAGATCAAAATTCTTTCAATGATCCCAGCTTACTGATTGCTGCAAAAGCATGTGTCTGTGAGTGTGCAGGTACACATATGTGTATATTATTCATGTATGTGCACATTTGTATGTGTCTATGTATGCATAGACACATATCTATTTCTATACATATATGTGTGTGAATATGTGGGGCATTTGGGGTATTCACAGAGAACTAGCACTTCTAGTGTGAGGGTTTCCTGAGCCCCTTTCAAGGCAGCTCACCCACCTTTGGTGTCCACCTTCACTCAGTTTTCATCTGTGGCTCCAAGAAGTTCTAGCATACATAACAGCCACACCCTGGTGTGCCATCTCAGCAGATAGGCTAAACCAAGTTGAGGGTAACTGACAAGCTCAAACCCCTTGGTGAGTTAGGGGGATGTCTACCCCAAACATGTGAAGGCTTCCCCATAGAATGGGCAAAAGAGAACAATTAATTCCAACAGCCATGAAGGTAGCTGAAGCAGGCACTGTGGAGAGCTTAGAGTTTGGTCAATTTATCAGTAGGGCAAGATTCATGACTTCAGCGATGACCATGAATATGTCCATATAGTTCTGAATCACAAAGAATAAGAGATTCTCTAGGTAGAAGACAGAGGAAGTATAACATTTATTTAGACACCAGGGGATCAAACCCCAAAACCAATAATTCCAACCCAACATAGCAACAGTTGTATTCCAAAGCCAGTAAGTCCACCTCAATGACAGCAAGGAAATTATAACACAGTATTACAGCAAAGAGCCAAATCATCCTGTAACCTTCCCCCCTGCTAGGGCCCTCCTGTAAACACTCAGGAATCCTAACTGTCTGCTTGTCTTCATCCTCTTCCCTCTGGCCTCCATTCTCTGCTCTGCACTCTTTCTTCCCCTTGAAGCTCTCTGAGTTCTGTAGCTCTGTAGGTTCTGTAGCTCCTGAGTTCTGTCATTTCTTAAGTTCTATAACTCACTAGTCTCTGAGCTCTCTGCAAATTCTGAGTTCTATGGCTACTTTCTGGGTATATATAGTCTCCTTAGAGCCCAAGGGCTTCACACCCAATCAGCTAAACTGTGTAGGCCTGGAGCTTAGCACTTAATAAATAAAGAGTATAGGCCTGACCACAAACAAACCTCTAATCAAACTTCCCCCAACTAGCCCCACCTGAGGCCTATAGAATGTGTGGGAAAGATCTTTAATCACTGATTGGCATCACAGTCAGACTTCAAAGACACCAAGGTCATCTTCTGTATCCTAGGTCATTGCCAATCATCCTAACCTTCGTCTTGCCACTGGACTTCAATGACTCTGGAAGAGAGAGTGAAGCTCGTGACTTTGTGTAACTGCCTCACTTAAATCCAATTCACACATGAGTTGAGACATCACCTCATGATGTCATGATATTATTAGTCCTCTTCAAAATGAAGAACAAATAACAATTTGTGTGTATGGTATATGTGTGTATACATATGTATGTATATATTTAATGTGTTTAAGTATATATACATACATATACACACATCTATAGAGGGGTTGCAATTTTGTTAATGAGAAAAAATCCAAATTTAGCCCCTAGATTATTCTAGAGCTAAGGATAATAAGAATTCATATGGTAATGAGTCAACTAGCAGGCAGTAAGATGACCTTCAAATGAGTATGATCAATCCTAGACTCTGTGATACTCCTGTTACACTTGGAATCTACTTTCTCCTAACCTCTGGCTCTTAAAATTCTTGCCTTCCTTCAAGGATCATCTTATAGTCCACCTCCTTTAGGAAGCCTGTCCTGATCCCCTTAGTTTTTAGTGAAGTCTCTATCCTAAAATTAGCATCTATATACTTATCTGTTTACATGTTGTATCCCCAAGTTGAACATCAAGAACGATTTTTCATTTCATTTTTTTAATCCCTAGCACCTAGCAGATTTCCTTATACATAATAGAGACTCAAAAAATACTTGTTCAATTAGACTGGGGAAGAGGAGGGGGAATTTAGTTGATACGAAATACCTATGTGAGGGCTGCCTGAAAAAAAATATATATACATGTATATATACACACAAATAAATGTTATATATATATACACATATCATAAATATATATGTATATGTATTAGTTTGTTAGCTATTCAAAAATGTGAGGTTTTAACAGCAACACAAAATACTCTCCCACAAAGCAACTCTATCTAGGATTCTTTAAAACAAACTTCTTAGCCTCTGATAACTTAGGATCTGGAGCTCTGGAGCTCTAGATCTTGAGCCAGAAGGCTCCTTAGAGCTCTTGTAATCCAATCCCCTCATTTTATAGATGCCATTATAGCTACATCCCTCAGTTAGCATGTGACAAACCAAAGTTCCCCTAAACAGTTCCAAAATTCATGCATTCAAAGATTCCAGATTCTAAGGCATGTGGGTTTAATTATAGAGAAGGCTTTTTTTTTCAAACACCATGCATAGAAATCCTTACTGTGGCTGTGTCTGGGAACCCCATCTCCCCACACCAATGATCAAAAAATGGATCACTCTCAGGTTTCCCAGAAGTATGAGGTCAAAAGGACTTAAAAGCCCCTGCCCTCTGCACAGATTCCCTAAAAAAATAGCTGGTGATTCAAAGCACCCATGATTATGCCAATTCGAATTTAAGAACTTTTCTCTTCAGGCAGGGTGGCCCCAAGGAAACTACACAGTACCTCAGTGAATCAGTCATGGTGACAACCTCTTCTGGCCATCAACTTAGTCTAGGATGCATTTCTATATCTCCATCCAGTCTCTGACCCTATGCCCTTTGCTTCAGACCTTGCCTCTTCTCTTTTTAAATTACACTCCTTCATTTCTCTAGCTCCTTTTACATTTTCCCAGTTCCCTGCTGCTACACAACCCTCTTGCCCCAACCCCTACCATTTATTAGTTAACTTTGTGCAAACTGCTATACAACTGGTATAAGAGAAGAGTTCCAAAATGAAGTAATGTTGTTGTATTTTAGAACCATGCATCTTTGTTTTAATATTGCTTAAGTTTTTTTTCATTTTTTTTGAAAATGTCTACCTATCAGGAATGATTAATGTGATGCATAGAGGAAAGCAGCAGAGTGAGTGGAGAATTAGAGCCTGTGCCAGTTCACCTAGAGGCATTTATCTTTTATTTTTTCCCCTGGTGCCTGTGCTGAGCCTGAGGGTAAGCTGACACTTTTTTTAAAAAATGAATTAAGCTTTATTTTCTCTGTGTATGTATGTGTGTGTGTGTGTGTGAGTGAGTGTGTGCGTGTGCATATGTGTGTGTTGAGAACCTTGAAGGGAATGAAGAATGTGTGGCGCCTCCAATATCAGCTGCCATTGCATGAAAGAGAGAGGTGACAATTTCCTGTAGATTCACAATGATTGTTTTAATGTGGCTGGATTGGAGGTAACAAGCACAAAGATATTGCACTGCCAAGAAAACAGGAGCTTTTCTCCCCTGGCCTCATGCAACATGATGTAACATTTAGCTTCTGGCTTCGCATGGCATCTCTTGGCTGCTTTGATTTATTCTCACTTTTGCAAATCACTGTGGTATGCTACCAGAGATGCATTTAGAGCCCTTGTTATAGTCCATTGAGGAGCAGAGCTGTTATCACCACCAGAGGAGAATTTCACTTGTATCAGGGGTGAGTGACCTAGAAGAAAAGAGAGGAAATAAAAAAAAAGGAGCAAGAATATAGATGTTATGCTTGGATGGAATTGTATTTACCTTGATTGAAAACTCTTTTATTATGAACACAATTTGGATCCAAATGGAAAATAGAAATATTGGGCTCCCTGCCTTGCCGGGAGTGGCACTGAGCACACAGCAGCTACAATAATGTAAGTGCATATGTAATGACTGTGTTATTGTGTTTATATATGAAAACATTATACGCAGTCAAAGGAAATGAAAAATATCTTCCTGCATTTGCCCAGTCAGCTCCTTTAGCAGAAAGTGCTCAGAGGCATGGAGAGAAGCAAGGGATAAACAGAATCTAAAATACAGTAGGAACTGTGTCACCTTATCTTACAAGGGAGCAATGTGGCAGCACCCCACCTGTAAAAGGGAAATTCCAGTGGGGCTCTGGCACCTTCAGAATATTTGCTGTTATATCAATTATGAAGAGTCTCCTGATAAATAAGATACATAACCCACTACCCGGCCAACTATAGAGCTCAGGTACTTGGTGCTAACGGCATGGGAACATGAAGGAGATAGCTTGCCAGTCCTCAGAGTGTTTATAACAAACTCTATTCCACTCAAACTGGCCTGCTACCTATTCCTTACATACAACACTCCTTCTCCCACCTTTTTGCTTTTGCACAAATTTTTCTCCATGTCTGCAATGTACTCACTCTTTACCTCCTTCATAGAATCCCTCTCATCCTTCAAAGCATTACCCAGCTGCCACCTCCAACATAAGACTTTTCCTGATCTTCTCCGTTATTGTCATTCTCTGCATCTTCAAATTGTTTTGTATTACTTTGTATATCCTTTTTATTTACTTACTTGTATATTTAATTACTTATACTTGTATTCTTAAGAATGTTAAGTCTCTTGAAGGCAACAACTATCCCATTTATATGTTTATATCATAAGGTTTAGGTGTTTGGGGCTGTTCCTAATAGACCAGTGGATTGGTAGATCATCCACTGAGAATAGAACGAGATAAGGCCCTTCTAAGTCATTTAACAGATAACAAAAGGAGATTGACTTAGCCAATGCAGGAAAGGCACGGAGGACACCTCCGGTTGATCTAGTGAAGGGGAGCTCTCTTGCCTGATTTGTATCAGAGATGGTATCTGGAGCTCCTCAGGGATGCCTTATACTCAGGCAACAAGAAAGTGATGTCAACAGCTTGAGCCTTTAGGCTCTTGAGTCAATTGAGCATGGTTTCAATACTTTTTAAGGAAAAACAAGCCCAGGTTGCATGTGAGCATGGATTAGAATGTTGTACCAATCACTAGCACAGCCCCTTGCCACTACCACTACTAGGACAGTGTTTTATATGCAGTTGGTTCCTAATTAATGTTTGTTTAATTGAACTGAATATGGTTGTAAAGTTAAGACAAATACACACAAAAAGTCACTAACAATACAAGGCCAGAGGTAATTATGAAATGAATGGTGTGATATAGGCAATACATTTTCTAAGCAAAATATTTTAGGAAATCAATTATTTCTTAAGTATAATGTATACATTTTTTCCTGACAAGTTCAATCCTAAAGTATCATTTTCTTCACTTCTCAAGCTTTCAAGTCAGGCATGTAGTATGAATCATACAGTGAAATAAATGGAAGATGACAATATTTCTATCATATTATTACAATAGCCCAAGTATCTCTGTCCCAATTGGAGTTTTCACTTTCAATTCAAATAATATTTCAAACACTCCTTGAGAAGCTAGTTCCTTCAACCTATTGTATCCACATACAATGAAGGAAAACATACGGAAGTTGTGGGGGGCAAGGACTACATTTTTTTATATTCCCATTTTCTTGCTTTTTTGGTTGTTGTTAACATGGTGAAAATGAAGACCTGTGATTTTATCAGTGGGAGGTGGGGATGAGGAAGGAATTCCAGTTATCGAACCTCTGTACATCAAAGCAGATGGGCAACCCTTCTATAATACATCAATAAAGACTTTCCCTACTTAGAGGCAACTGATGGAAGAGCACGTAGAGTGCTAGGGCTGGAGTCAGGAAGACCTGAGTTCAAAATGGTCCCAGATACTAACTGTATAATCCTAGGCAAGCCACTTCACCTTAGTTTCCTCAACAGTAAAGTGGATATCATAATAATAGCAACTATTTTGCTGGGTTGTTGTGAGGACCAAATGAGATAACACTTGTAAAGTACTTAGCAGAGTGCCTGACACATAGTAGGTGCTATATAAATACTTAATCCCTTCCATCAACCCCAAAGGACGAGTGACTTGCCTTCATAAGCTACCATATGTAAGAGGCATATCTTTGACTCGGGTTTTCCTGACTTTGAGGATGATCTTGCACATAGTAGGAACTTAATAACTGTTAGCTGAAATAATCTCTACCCTCTATAAGCCAAGTTGGATGCAACATCTTTCTAACGATGACCTACCTTCAAAAAAGTAGCATAAGGGGTATCACGAAGGAAACATGATCTGAAAAGGAGGTAGGTTAGTCACTGGCTCTGAGATCAGAATAGGGGATGAAAAGAAGTGAGGGATAACTGCATATAAATATAATGAAGTAAACTAATAAAATTCCCAGGAAAATCTTTTTTTAAAAAAGAATTTAGGAAAAGCTAACAGAAAAGAGAGTTTATTCTAAATTCCTAAGGGCTATTACCTGGCTTCTCTTCTACATGCTGTCCAGTATCATTTAAGCTTTGGACATATGCTATGAAAATCAACAAGTGTCATATTCAGTGTACTCTTCTAGTGATAAACTGTTACACAATGAATTTTTCCTTCCAATATTAGTGACTTTTTTTTTAAACTGCATCAAATATAGCCTTTAGGAAATATGCCCTTTTTTCCCCTAGCCATCAAATTTACAGAGAATAGCCTACTCCCAAGATAATTTAGGTTTTTGTCCAGTGGCCTAGAGGATAGACTGCGTTGTTTCTGGAAGAGATGGTGAGGAGAGTGGTGTGTCACATTTTCTTTTCCCTTGAAGGACCTCTCTAGGATATCATTAATTCCAGGAAGCTTCAACTCTATTGTCAGGATGATGTGTGGGCAGAATCAGAATCAGAATCAAGGTACCTAGCATTGTAAGTCAGTCACTGAAGCCAAAACAAATCAAAACAAAATAAAAACTTGAAGACAAAATAGGCTGGGAAGGTGAGTACTGACATGAGAGATAGAAAATAAGTGAGTTTTTCTTCCTCTGTGCTCTCCACTACCACACCAGTTGTTTGCCTGTTGCCTTCCCCATTTGAACATGAGCTCCTAATGAGCAGGAACTTGTTATTCACCTTTCTTTCAATGAGTACTCAATCGATGCTTTTTTAGTGAATGAGTGGGTGAGTGATTGAAAAATGTGTACAACTAAAGGCTAGAAACACAGAAAGGCTAAAAGAAATAAAAGAGAGGTATTAGAAATTCAGTCAGGTAGTTTCATATCTTCCTCCTGTTGCAGTCAGAGCCAGTTACCAGCCCTCTAAGAAGAAACCAACAGGCCATGACCTGATCTAGCTGATCCCAAAATTAGAGCTTCTGTAGGACAGCGCGATGGGGGCCTGGCACATGTGAAAACACCATCACTTTGGTGAGATTGTGTCATCCACCTGGAAGACACTAAGGTTTTCCATCTACAAGTATGAAGACTGAAGCATGCGTAAACATTCTGTGTTTACCATGTATTTAGGAGGAAGTTGTTTCTACCGCCTTTGAAGCCAGAAACTTTAGATGCCTGAGTCAGCACCAGCCACTCTATTTTTTGCATTCATGTCTGAGAGACCAAGGCGACTCTTTCATTAATGGTTTCTGGAGACAGAACTATCCTTTAGAGGTAAGGGCCATAGAATCTTCTCCCTCATGTCCCCAGGCCATATACCTTCCAGAGAAGCAGGCCTGAGTCTTTCACCTTTTTTGTTTCTTCTTTTCCATTCTAGGTACAAGAATTAGAGTTTCTGATCTGGACTGGAAGTGGAAGCCATGGGCATCCAAGTGTCCAGGAATCAGTATCAGGTGTTATAGTCTGCCTGATAGCCATACTTGAGAAGCATGGGCCCAAGGGTCTGGGATTCCAGCCCAGCAGAAGGTAGTAGTGATGTCAGATTTGGATGTGAAGTTCTGGGATCAGTGCAATATAGAAATTGAGCTAAATTGTGAGCCTTAATCCCTCACACCACTCTGCCTCCAGACACTAAATTGGTATAAGGGGGAATTATGCCCCTGAGGTATTAGGAGAAAACATTTGTACATTTTTTTTCTTCCTGTATCTTTGAAATAAAGATCTCTTTGTAAAAACTATTTGATATAAAGTGGTGTGATGGATCTGGGGTATTAGTCCCTGGGGCCCTTAAATGGAAGGAACATTGTCAGTCAAAACTATCCAATGACTGAGAAAAGAGACACCATTAACCCACTGGATGATACAGGAGATACAATAGGCCTGGGCCTGAAAGAATGGGACCAGAGTCAACCACGTGAGAGTAGCACACCTGGTAGGTCCTGATACCAGAAAGGTCCCATATCTTCATCCTAGAATTTCCATCTATTATCATTTTTATTTCTTATTTATGCAGAACATTAAGGTTTATAAGGTGCTTTCCTCCCAACAACTCAAAGATGTGAAATAGTAGTATTATCCCCATTTTAAAGACAAGAAAATGGACTGAGTTTAACCTGGTTAAGTGGCAGCTTCAGAATTCTAATTCATTTGTCTTGGCTTCCACTTATAATATTGCCTCTCTAGTGTGTTAGAGCCTAGCACCATGGGTATTTGGCCTATATTCCACATGGAAGTATTGTGTCATGGAGGGGAGGGGAGAATACACATTTCCTTTTGGGTTTTCTCTCATTAATAATAAATGATGGAGTAGTCTAGCAGTGTGCTGATAAATGTTTAACAACCTGATCTCCAGAACAAAAAACATTTACCCATGACACACTTTCAAGTTTAATCAGCATTATGGTATTTTTCTGCATCACTTTCTTAAGTCTACATAATCAACGAAACAATAAATCTGACCCTGATTTGTAGCATTGCCAATTTCCAAGGTATAAATATTCATAATGGAAATTTAACAATTGGCCCTCCAGCCAATTTAACAATTGACTCTAGCACACCCCTGAAGCTGTATCAAATTGTCTATAAGGTCTGAAGAGCACTAACCTTAGAGCCAGAAGACTTGAGCTCAAATACTGACACAGACACCTGGCTAGATCTTCAGTCTGCAGGGTCCTCATTTATAAAGATGTCAAAGTCTTTGCTACTTATCTCAAAGGGTTGTTGCAAGCAAAGTGCTTTGCAATTCTCAAAGTGCATTGTAAATGTGAGTTATTATTATTATCTAAAATCTTGGTAGGATTTTGCTCATTTTTAGTATTACAATGCATTTCTTCTATGTTGGAAGTCGCCATTGACTTAACAGGGGCCTGAAAAAAGATTGCCAGAAGAGAACAAAATTGGAGGCTTTTATGATTGTCAAATTTGTGTAAAATTCTGGGGTAATGAAAAAGCTAATTCAATAAGAATGTCACCACCAATTTGATCTTTTACTTCAAAATAATGGTTGGTAAAGGATGACTTCCCAGGTTTCCTTTTTTTGTACAGGGATGGTCTTATCTCTGACATCTATTAGTTTCTTTGCTTCTCATGCATTCTAGGGCAGTGACTGGTGAGAAGCAGTGTGCTATTTGTTACTTCCACTCCCACAACTATACACTGAAATTTTTGTTAATAGTAATTGGTTGGAAGTCCTAAGGAGAGCAGAAAAAATGGGAGTATGTGTGAATAACTCACCTCGATGACTGAATTAGGGTCTGTATTTAAAAAGCACAGTTATCTCTCTCAGTTGAAGGAATGGAAAAAGTTGAAAAGTTTTATGTGATTCTGATGGAGCACTGGGCCTTACCATCTGACCCTTTATTATTCATCAATGATCACTGGACATGGCCATTTGTTCCACCCTTGTACCCTGAGGACCACTGTGCCTTAACATATTCCTCAGCACATTGCCATAAGGACTATGGGTCTTTCCACCCATCCTGAAGCTGGACCCTATGTGTTTTGTCTCCCTGTTTTAGAATGTGAGCTCCCAGGCAGCTAGGTGGCACAGCGAGTAGAGCACCGGCCCTGGAATCAGGAAGACTTGAGTTCAAATGTGGCCTCAGACACTTGACACACTTACTAGCTGTGTGACCTTGAGCAAGTCACTTAACCCCAATTGCCCTGCCTTCTCCCCTCCAAAAAAAAAGAATGTGAGTTCCTCAAAAACAGAGACTGTCTCATTTTAATTTGTGTTCTAGCACTTTGCACATAGTATGCACTTAATAAATGTTTTTTTTTCATTTGTCATCATCAATGAGACAAACCAACAGAAAAATTTTAGGAACTAGAATAGACCCTAACATATTCCACCTCATTGACTTATGTACACATCTCATAAGGCAAGTTAGAGCAGGGATAGACAGAATCACCTTCTTGGGGGAGGATGGGGAAAAAAGAAAGGTTTCTAGAATCAATTAAGAGCCTTGAGGACCTCTGGGAAAGATCATGGACTAATATTCATGCTATCTGCATTTAATAAACTTTATATTTGAAATGGGTTATCATTTAAATACAAGTATGTGGGGCAGCTAGATGGTACCGTGGATAGAGCACTAGCCCTGGAGTCAGGAAGACCTGAGTTCAAACCTGGCCTCAGATACTTACTAGCTATGTGACCCTGGGCAAGTCACTTAACCTGAACTGCTTTCCCCTTTAAAAAAAATGAAGAAAAGTTAAAAATGCAGGTACATGGAACAATTAGGAAGTGGCTGGTTTTTATATGAAAGCTTTTCAGCCCCCTATATGCTGATCACTGTGGATTCGGGCATGTATAATAGTAGTGACACTGAGATTCACTATAATGTATTTGGTTATCTCCTAAAGCAGATAGAGGAATTTACCCTTAGAGGTGAAAGAAAGACATTCACAATAAACTATTCTGTCAGGTATGGGTCTGAGAGTTACAGTTGACCTTTCATAGTTATGCTGGGACAAAATTCCCTTAGCTCTGTACTTACTCCCTTGATCCTGTGTAAAGGTCAGAGATTTTTTGGAATAACCAACCCATGTATTACCACTTTCCATTATTCAAGCACTATAATAGCAAGGTCTGTGGTCTAATAGGTAAGAAACCTTCCCATTCAAAGGAGAGAAGGAGAATAATTGGGTATAGGTCAAAGGATCTCATCACTACCTTCACAGGGCTACCTCCTTGACCTTCCCAGCAATCTACATCAATCAGGAACTGGTTTAAAATGCAGATGTACAACCATAAACACCTTTGCCAGGATCAAAGTAAAGTCATAGGAAATAAACAAGGCAAATTTATGGCCCCCAGGGGTTCTACCTCACACAGCAATTTCCACTGCTTACAATTAAGGCAGGATGCCGTTATTTTCAACTTAGAATTAATATCAACAGGTTTTGGAATTGGTTTATAGCAGTAACATAATATGTAACAATAACTCACAATATCCATCTTTTGGACCCATTAAGCTCATAAAAAAGGTTTCTATCAGTTCCCAGCTCTTTTCTTTTCTTCCTAGTATTACACATCACAAAGTAATGTGAATGGGTCCAAAATCACAAAAAAATAAAATACCAACATGGTGAGATTTCCTATAGAAAATGAGGAGGTGAGTTCATCACTTAAATAGGCCACAGCAGCGGGGTTCAGATTTTTAGGGGACAATTTGCAAAATTAAATTACTCATAATGCATATTTCATTCCATGGTGTATACATGATATATTTTGTTTTATTTTGTTTGAAATGTTCATACCTGATTGGAGGATATACAATGTTTACTAGAGGGCTGATAAGGGGAATAGTTCCCATTCAGGCCCCTGTTTAACATTTACAGCATCGTTTGACACAGAAGGAAAAGCAAAGTAATACTGAAGCTAATACAATCATGACAAATACTATATATTATACCAAATTGAAGATTCCCATCCTTTTAGTGGACCTCTCTTCATTCTGGATGTTCATATAGCACCCTTTTGGTCATGCCCTAACACAATGGGTGAGTTCCCTGGAGGCTGAAGGTAGCTGTATCACATGCACCTGCATTCTTAAAACCACAGCTCTTAAGTCCTAACTGACATGTTTACATTTCAACAGTCAGCCCTAGGAGAAAATTAGCTCAAAGCAAAGCCATTTACTCAAATAACATAGGAAGAAGATTTATCCTCTCCCATAATCCTAAGAAGCACTATCCCACTAATATTCACATTGTCAAGGAAGAGAGTAAGTACAACGATCACTCATGAGGGGCCCACACATGATGAACACACATGGAATAGCAACTCAAGCCTTTGACCTACAGGACCCCGATGTCTTCTAATGATGTCCATGAGTTGTCCCTTTATGGGCAAGATGTCTTACCTGGCTATGCTGTACCAATGGGTTTTCTGGGTCTACTTACTGCTGGCCCTGTTCCTCAGAAGAATTGGAAGGGTCTGCTCTCTATAGGAAGCCTTGTT